>NW_019396039.1:319370-353620 GCF_000591075.1 Eurytemora carolleeae
TATTTCCCCCCCCCCCTTAGAATCCTGAAGGTAATTACCCCTGAACTATTCAGGCCCTGAATAGCGAGTTGTTACTTTGTTTTTGTTATTAAGAAAAGGTTGATTTTAAAATTGAATATTTTTCAAAGGAATTGAGTTTTTGACACAAACTAAAATTTTCTTATCCCTATATCTATAAAACCTAGTGGTGTAAACCTTTGATATTTCAAACTTATATTATTTGATCTAACAGATATCATAGTTTGAAATGTCTAAGGTCTACGACATAGGGGTGTAAAGATATATGGATTATGAAATCATAGTTTGTGGCAAAGACGGTGGACTCAATTCCTTTGCACGAAAATAATTTAAATGTGCAGATCTTAAGATATTTCAGATTAAATAAGTCAACCTATTCTAAATAATTCTAACTTCTAAAGCAATAGTCAATGTCATTACAATTAGATGTTTTTTAAATAGAAAAAAAGGGTATGGGCAAGAAAATATTTTTTCAAAGTATTGCAGAGTAGCTTTTCTGAAGATTTAAAAAAGTAACATCTTTTTCCTCTTAAGAGTGAAACTATTATTTTTTAATCTTACTTAAAATAAATTCAGTTTTTTTACAGATCTTTGTAGTTAATGTAAAATGAATGACTCTAATGAAGGATATATAACAAGGTGAAAGCTGAAAGGTATGAAATGAAGCCTTTCAATTCAAGAAGCTAGGGAAGTCCCGTGGGCTCCTCGATCTAAATGGGGTACGCCATCACGATCCCGTCTAGATGAAATGAAGCCTTTATTTGATGGAGTTTGTAAATGCCAGAAATGAATGGAAAATGCAAATCAAATCCAATTAAAACCAATAATTTGATATAAATCATGATATTTTTCTAGTGGGGGGTAAAAAAAATTATCGGCGCGTTCAAAAATGTTACCCCCCCCTCTACAGAATCCTTATTTACGCCCATGCTTGTGCCTTTAAGTCGTTATCTTATTCCAGAGTTTTCATGTTCTCACTGTAGGCTAGGGGAAATTTTCCCCTTTATTAGTATCTTCTTCACTACTGGAAATAGTGTAAGAATTTTAAAAAACATAATTAATAATTGGATTATTTGACTAAAGGAAAAAGTTGGGATTCGAACCAAACAATTTGCTGTTCTCATTCTTGAGATAAACTCAAACAATAGTTTGCTAATTAAAAATATATAAATATACGTTGGATTTGCAAAAAAAATATGCAAAATCACCCAAGCCTAATAAAAAATTGTGCAGAAAAAACTTAAATGTTAATTGTTTAGGATTAGCAGTTAGTCTGAGGTAAACCTAAATAAATTAGAGAGTGCACACCATAAAATACAAATCTCTTGTATTAATATATATTAGAAGTGTTTATTACTTCTCCGGGAGAGATTTTACAAATTTATTGCATTTCTTAAAATAACTGTTTCATAAGTACAAAGTTATAAACATGCTTTAGAAAGAATGAAATTGTTATTATTAATGTAATAATAATAATAATATTTTATGAACAAAATTAACAGTAAAATAACTAACTTATTTTTCTTTAGTATCATGGCAAAAATAATTATTAATAGTTATATTTTATGAATAAAATTAACAGTAAATTGAATGATTTAGTCTACCTTATCCTTATGGCATAAAGTTCTTAATCTATATATTAAAACTCATATCTATATATTTATATGCATGTTAACTACAGCTGACCAAACGGCTGGACCGAATGGGCTGACATTTGGAGGGAACACATTCAAAAATCGATTTTATTATATTAATAATAATAAATGATATTTTTTTAATAAAACTCGCAGTAAAATAGATAATTTATTCTAGCTCATCATCATGGCATAAATAGTTGTAATACTAAAATATATGTATTGCATTTTAAAATAAGCTAACTATCACAATTATATATAAAATGGAAGACAACATTAATACAAACCTCCCTTGATCTCAAAACATAATTTCTATCCATGATTAAAAATACTAAAGGACTTAACAAAAAATCATAAATATAAAGGCTAAATGATGGAACCGAAACTTCCAGGACTTTAAAATATTCAACATTTTTTATATTTGAAAATATTCCACTGCTGATCGCTTTATTCTGGAAAATGTTTTGTATAACCTTTCTTGTCGCAACAATGTACACTTTTATGATTTGTATGATAACTAATGTGTATTCAATTGGCTTGACATTTCGTAGATCGAAAGCTGGAAAGAAGCATATCACAGGTCTTTAACATTTAAGGTTTCTGACTGAAAAAAAAACAAAATAAGTTGTCATTTCATTTTTGGCCGCTATAACTATATACCACAGGTCCATACTTAATAAAACTAATGCTAAGTACTATATAATTAACTTATTTTTTTTTTGAAAAGTTGAAGGCACTAACTTGTTTATAAGTAATAAGTATACAGGGTGTCCCACGAAACATGACAGTATGCAAGACGACTTGAATGTCGTCTTGATTTTTGATATAATTTGCTGCATTTATTTGTCAACATAATTTTAAAGTAAATTTCTAGAGATAATAATCACAAAATTCCCCTAGTTCTGCCATTTCCAAAATGTGGTCTGCATTTTTTGTGCTTTCAATATTGCCCGAGATATGAACAATTTCGTTCAGACTTCGACAATTTTGCTTTTATTTAATAAAATTGAAATCTGAACCAAACTCTTTTTATCTCCGGTAATATTGAAAGCACAAAAAATGCAGACCACTTTTTGGAAATGTCAGGGCTAAGAGAATTAATTGATAATTGTTTCAAGAATCATACATGTTAAAGTAGATAGAAAACTAAATGTCACAAATAAATTCAAATATCAAAGACGACTTTCAAGTCGTCTTGCTATTGTCATGTTTCGTGGGACACCCTGTATGTACATTTACATAGAACGCGCTCATACTTTAGCCGGGTCGAAAAAATTCATAATGAGGTGTGAGGGGAAAGACAAATTTAGCATTCAATAATATTACAATGTCTAATAACCCCATGCCTTGCCTTTCTTTAAAAGATATTAAACTAGCACTGTATTATCTAACTTAGAATACTAGAAATCACAAGCCTTCGTTCTTTAAGTTAATTCTCGGACAAAACGAGCAGGGGTTAAACTTTTAAAAGGGATAAAATTCATTATACAAATAAAATAAGATCTAGCATCAGATCAAAATAAAATCAGCATGTTTAAGCTAAATCCTGGATTTCTGAAAAAATACGGAAAGTCGTTTAGGACTTTAAATTATCTGGTGATGCTGGCAAAAATCCTGATTCATCTCCATCCTGAAAAATTCGTACATTCACAATAAATCCAATTTTTGGGGTTAGCAAATTATTGAAACCAATTTATTTGTTAGTTTGTTTTAATAAATCTTTTTCTCTATTTACTTCAAGATAAAAAGTTTAGAAGAATGTAAGGGATACATCAAAAGTCCCCCCCCCTCCCCCTCCTGATATACTGATTGATTTAAATTTTAATATTGTGTGGGTGCGATACCAAGTATCAAATATTTAAGAATCATAACTTTTAATTAATTTTTTAGTTGTAATTTTAATCGAAACGTGTGTGTAAGCAACAAGACAATAACAATCAACTAAAAAAAAACAATGTTGGTAACTTTTGGTATCATTCACTCGATCATCAAATCTCAAATAGAAGATATGTCCATCTTTACTTACAGTCCTAATCAGTAAGACCCGGAATTAATTCATTATTAATCAAACGACTTTACAATCTAATTTTATAAATATGATTGATGAAACGTCAATTAACACACAGGGCATTAGTTCCCAAAACTAACACTTCGTCCATTTCTAACAAATCGGGCACAAATTGAAAGACTGGGTTTTTAGGATCCCGGCCCAAACTGAGAGTAAAATTCGATGGTAAAAACTATAACTAACATTTTATTAAGCATCAAGAACATATCCTGAATTGGAATCATTGTCACGTTTCGAGACAAAACCCACTTTCCCGTTTTTATTTTTTTATTTTATTTGTTAAATAAGAGAATAAAGTTCATCTAATTTCCTGCATTTTAAATAAACAATTTTTCCGCATTTCTGGTAATATCTACATTGCAAGAACAAAATAATATTAATACTTTGATTTCTCAATGCAGTTATGTTTTTTTTAATTATAAAAGAACAATATGTTTTTATTTTCTATTTTGTTTAGATTCTCACACCTTATTATTAGTTTAAAGTTGACATTTTTTGTATCAATATATAGGTTTAGCCATTTTTTAAAAATGTATGGTGTAGTTCTGATCAACTCGGCTTGGATTTAAAGATATGTACGCTTGGAAAAGATAGCTTTGCAGATTTGGCCCATTTAAGTGTTAGAAATGGGCAAATTTCCCCTGTTATAGCTCTAGTCCTACCATTTCCAAATAGAGGTCTGCCTTTTTTTGAGGATTTAAAAATTGCCAGAGATATATATGTAAAGTCGGCTGATTAACTGTCCATTAATGCCGGGTCTATCTGATTATAACTGTATTAAATACTACCTGTGAACTGTCAGCTAAATGAAGTGTTTCTGTATCAGCAGTTTCAACCTTCTTCATCATAGGATGATGCATCAACTGCTCGGAGCTAGTGAGGATACGTCCCAACCCCAGGCATCTAGTTGGCAGTGTATCTAGGAGAGTGGGATGACTGTGTGTCAGGAGAGGTTTAAAAAATCTTCGATCCATCCCGCTCCACTTCTTCGCAACCCAGGATTTGTCTGGTTTGATCCTGGGAGGTTGATTGGTTTCAGCTCCTTCCACGCTCTGGTAGCTGTTAGGGTTGGATCCTGATAATCCATCCCTCTCATCCTCCTCAACACCTGATACACAACCATCAGTATGATTTTATTACTTAACAGACTGTCGACGGTCTAGTGAGCCTCAGTTTAAACCATTGAGCCTCCTATACCCAATAAACCTTCGTCTCAGCAAAGTGGATAAAATTGAAACTTTCCCAATATGGTTCCTTTAGCAATAAGATATGCGAATTTATGCAGCAGAGATAATCGAAATCGAAAAAGTGTTGATCGGAGAAAGGACAATCGCTTGAAAAAAAGATCCTTAATACTGACTCTTAGTTTATCCCCATTAATCATCCATGAATGGCATGTTTTTTTTTACCTGTTGGAATTTTGAGCCAGGACAGGACGGATATCGTCATTCCTCCGTTGAATATGACCGTAACGATGACAATGATAAGAGTTGTGGAGAGGATAAGCTGACGAGACTCAGTCAGTGTATTTCGAATGGCAAGCGCAAATGCAATGGCACCGCGGAGTCCAGAGAACACCATCATATGCTAAAAAATATATAAATATATAGGGTATCTTCTTTCACTTTTCTTTTCGATTTTTTTGTAAGGGAATATCATAGAATGGGAAGGATGACAGATCTCCAAAAGAATGGAAGACATTTTAAATAATTTAACAAAAATAATCTCACCTGAACTTTTCCAGAAATTTTGTTTTTCCGTCCTATATTTAGAAGGCCTGAGAGCGGGTACACGTTGAGAACACGACCAATAAGCATTGCGATGAATGCTCCGGCAATGTAGGTCGCGTCGAACCTGTGCTTTGGAAACGTAAACATAGCAACCCCTTAAAAATAATAAAATAATGTTTAATTGGAAATCTTATTTAGAGCTAGTTGCTAATATTTTTACAGATTAAATTAAAAATAAACACATTAATTAAGATATGATATCTGATGTTTAATTTTTTCACTTTTCCGTAAGAAATATAAAATGGTTGTCAGAAGAACAAAAAACAGATATTTTTAAATAAAAACGAGAAAAAAATAAAAAATGAACACGAATTTAATTTACCTATGTATGAAAAAATGAAGTTCTCTGCCATAAAGTTGATAATATCGAAGAATCCTTTGGTTGTAATCTGAGACTCTTGAGACAGATTGTTGTACGTATAATGGGCCTAAACAATATATTTATATATTTACCTTGATTGTTTGTTTTCATCATTACCAACACGACTGAACCGATTGGGTCTTTAACTAAGGGATTGTTTTAACTTTTATTACAAACCAAAAAATATTAAAATAAAATCCTTACAACCTTACAACACATTAACCTGGTATAATGCTAGGATTTAACAAGGGTGTATATAGGGGGGTGGGGCAAGCGGGCGTAACCCCACCCCCCCGGGAACTCAGAGTTTTCACACTTTTCAAATCTTAAACTGAAGAGTGAAGAAGAAGAAGAAAACTTAGGATTGGAAATAATTTTTTTAGACATAAAACTTCGTTGATTTTTGTGAAGCCTCCTAAGAGCTAAATATGCTGGAATATCTAAAAGACAGAAATTCCCGATAAAATTTCCGTTCTGGCAATTTTTTCCTCATTTATTTGGTTAAAAATGAAAATAAATCTAACCTGACAGACTCCACAGAAGAGAACAGCAACTATACCGGTCAACTCGAATACCTCGGCCAGGAGAAAGGTTGAAAAAAAAAGAGGTGTATCAAAAACAGAAAAGGGAGAAAAAAGGTGTATCAAAAACAAAAAAGAGAGAAAATAGGTGTATTAAAAAAGATGAGGGAAGCTTTTACAATAAATATTTATTCCCCCGAAAAAGTAATTAAGTACATAGCATAATGAAAAAATGAAATCTTGAATAACAATAAAAATACAAATTTCTAAAGCTGAATACAAAACCAAGAAATGGAAAGTATGAAAGGAAAATCTGAATGAAACAAAAATCACTTTCCGAAAAGTTGTAAAATTCATCCCTTAAGGTGGAGCGCAAAAACTACTTCCCTGACTTGAAAAGTAAATAATTTTTTGCATTGTATGAAAAAAGGACACGGCTTTTATCTCCCAACCCCTCCCCCTGCCTATCTGAAAATTTTCCCGGGGGGAGAAGGAGAGGGGTTTAACGACGAAGTCAAAAATTTATAATATTACTTGATGTGCGTGAATTTAGTGATGAGCGCAGTGAGGGATCCCATGATGGTGCCGACCAGGAAGGAAGCTCCGAATATACCGAAGAAATCAACGATAGCCTTGAAGACCTGGAGAGCTGTGTAGGAACAGTTCTCATCGGGACCACACTCCGCCACGTTCTCCTCATAGTCCTTTATAATATAAAATATTCATTTAAATTATTTTATGTTGCTAAGGATTTTATCATTCTTATTTTTAGCAGCCGGATCCCCATTTTTGTAAAAATAAAGTATCAAATGAAAAAAAGTGAAGGTGTTGATATTTTTTTTTGCTGGGGTGGGAAGACACATAAAAAAATAGCTTTCTGTTGAGATTAAATGCTATAGGGTGTATAAAAGGATGTACTTCAAGTAAATTTCTTAAAAGATATAATGGGAGCTTGTAAAAAAGTGAAAACCTTGAGAGTTTCTGAGAAGACAATCGCCACAGCATCGTTCAACACACTCTCACCGAACACAAGTGCATGCAGATTCACGTCAACGTTCAAATCACTAAAATATTTACTCAATAACCGTCCCTGGTCAGGCGGGTCTTTCAGGTTAAATTCAGAAAATAAAATAAATTGCGACGAAATCTAAAAAAGGAAGATTTGATTTTGACCTGAAAATGGCGAGAACTGTGACCGGATCTGTGGATGAAATGAGAGCTCCAAACTGAAGATTGTCGATGAATGTGACATTACTGAGATGTGGAACCAGCTGACACACCCCGAACATGAGCCCGCCAACACTAAACGTGGATATTGTTGTACCGATGAAGGCAAATGTAAAGATGGATCCAAGATTCCGGAAAAAGTATTTTTTCTTCATCGAATATCCGGCGTGGAAGATGATCGGAGGAAGAAGTACGTTCAGGAATATTTCAGGATCAAAGATTGCTTTCTCATCGATCTCACTCTCATTGGCATCCTTCACTTCTCCTGAACAAATCAAAACAAAATAAAATAAAAAAATGGAGGTTTGCTTTTAGTTCAAACTTAAGATGGAGTTTCAAATCCTTGATGAACATTGGTTTTAACCTAAATAGTTTCGGAGAGATTTTTAATGGAATTTTTAAACACGATAAAAGCAGATTGCGGAAGGAAGAATTAATATCTTTAAAATGATAACCTTTAAAAGTATAGACCCAGGTTCTGTTATCAAACTCTGTATCCGTGTCCTTGGCTTGTCTTGTTAGAAGATACAATTGATCCGGGATACCCTGTTTACTCAGATCCATGGGACGGTTGTGCTCTGGTACCACGTTCATACGTATTGTCTAAATTATATTGATTAAATAAACGTTGGACACGTTGTTAAGAGCAGAGATATTTTTAGTTAAAAGCAGGGATATTTGTAGTTAAAAGCAGGTTTATTTTTTAAAATAAGTAGGGATATTATCGGTTAAAAGCAGGGATATTAGGGGTTAAAAGCAGGGATATTATCGGTTAAAAGCAGGGATATTAGGGGTTAAAAGCAGGGATATTTTTGTTTTAAGTAAGGATATTTACGGTAAAAAGCAAAGGTATATTCGAATAAAAGCAGGAACATTATCGGTTAAAAGCAGGGATATTATCGGTTAAAAGCAGGGATATTATCGGTTAAAAGCAGGGATATTTTTGTTTTAAGTAAGGATATTTACGGTAAAAAGCAAAGGAATATTCGAATAAAAGCAGGAACATTATCGGTTAAAAGCAGGGATATTATCGGTTAAAAGCAGGGATATTATCGGTTAAAAGCAGGGATAATTTCAGTTAAAAGCAGGGATATTTTATGTTACAAGTAGGGATATTATCGGTTAAAAGCAGGGATATTAGATGTTACAAGCAGGGATAATTTAAGTTAAAATCAGGGATATTTTTGTGGTTAAAAGCAGGGATGTTTTCTGTTAATGGTTATAAGTAGAATTATAAATTTTGCTAGTTTTTTATGGTAAAGTTTGAATAATAATTTTGAAATCACCTCTTTTTCTTCCTGTACTCCAAACCTAATGATTGCACCCATGATTAGCCCGTATACAATAGCCAACCCTGTCTCGTGAACAAAAGCAATTCTCCTAAAATAATAAACATAAGAAATTCCATTCAAAGAATCATGTAGAATTGGGAATACGATAAAGTTTTTAGTTCTCATAAAATTCTGAAAGAAATTCAAAATAAAGCTAACTGCGCCACTGAAGGATACCTTTGTGAATCCGATATACCGCTCTATAAATTGCATGTTATATCTATGGTCCCTTAAAATTCCAAGATTTAATTCAACAGGTATATTTACTAAATGAGATTTATCGAAGCATATTTCAGTATAACGATTGGTCACAATCAATACACGTGGTACAATTAAGGATTTAAGCTCTACTCTGCGAACAATAAAGTGAGTATGACAGGCAGGCTAGAATAATTCGGAATATTTTAATACAATTGTTTTACTGTTATAGATCGAAACTTTTGAGTGGATATCGTTTAACACTTGATCTCGATATCCAATTTGGGTTTGAGGATCAATGGTTGATTCCTGCAGAATTTTTGAATAGGAAATCTCGGGATCAATCATTGATCTTCATCTTCTACAGATTAATTTAATTCCTCTTCAAAATCCTCTTCATTCTCTGCAGGGATAACTTGATAACAGGGATCAAGCAATGATCCTCATCTTATGGACACCTACACTCTACAGAATACTTTAATTCCTCTTTATTCTCTGCAAGGATAACTTGAAAACAGGGATCAAGCAATGATCCTAATCTTATGGACACCTACACTCTACAGAATACTTTAATTCCTCTTTATTCTCTGCAGGGATAACTTGAAAACAGGGATCAAGCAATGATCCTCATCTTATGGACACCTTCACTCTACAGAATACTTTCATTCCTCTTAATTCTCTGCACGGATAACTTGAAAACAGGGATCAAGCATTGAACCTCATGTTTAAAAATGTCTAAATTTAAAATCGAGATTAACCACTAATGATTTACAATATTCACACAAAATTTCTGACCTTTGGGTAATTTGAGAAAATTTCCCCTGAATAAATATTAAATAGTAAATACATCCATCCCATTCTCTCACCTGTGTTTGAAGAGCCATATTGTTAAAACTGTAAGGGTGAGAAGGAATGTAAAGAGAAGGAGGAGTAAACTATCAAATTTGTGCGCTAACAGCTTCTTCTCATCATAGTTTATATCAGGAGGTAGAACCATCCTCAAATATTACAAGGAATAAAATTCTAAAAATATTAATTTAATTATGAAAATGTGAAATTAATGCCTGATACTAAGGATATCTACTGCATACATGCTCTGTCATTGTCTTGTAGATAAATGCAAAATTAAATCCAATATATTTTATTTTCATCAATTTAAATCTGATGAATTTCAAAAGATATTCGCAAAATACACAGTGCATATTCGAATCATAGAATATATGAACATTTTAGTTTGTTGTTTCACTGAAGCTAGATCGGTCATTTCCTAGAGAACTATTTTAGCCACCGCCCCCTCCCATCAATTTTGAATATGAATCTCATATGTATCACATGGATATTATTCACTAGCCGCGGCGCTCGGCCCCTGGCCTGTCCTAGCAAAACCGCTCGGCCCCCTAGCCTGTCCTGGCCCAGTCTTACCCTAACCTAACCCTAAAATAATACAGAATAACTTTAAAAAATATGATATATATGATAAATATGAGATCCATGCATAAAACCGATGGGGGGGGGGGGACGGGAAAGCCAAAAATAGTTCTATAGGAGAGGCCGTTTTGATGTAGATCAAATTAAAACGTCCTGACTAAGCATTTTTTAAAGTTCACCGACCCGATAAGTTACGTAACAATAAAATTAAATAAATGTAGATTTAAATCTAAAATTATAAAACTGAAATATCAATTTGTATCCTATTAATAAATGAATAAAGTCTCATTAGTACGTTCAGAACTTCCTTCTGCAATGTTCTAGAACTGTAAACTGTAATACAGTGGCCCACAAAAATACAATATAAGCGCATAGTGCCGCTGTATATTCATAAACACAATAAACCAACCAATCAATCATGAAAAACGGTGGTGCATTTTCCTCCCTACACATATCCGCCATACTCCACTTCTGACCTACGCCAAATCCACTATACTACACATCCGACCTACTAGAACGTGGTATTACAGCTGCTATATGGACTTGTGGCCGCAGCAACCGGCCCCCTAGCCTGTCCTAGCCGCAGCGCTCGGCCCAGAAATTGTCTTAACATAACCTAACCCTCAAATAATAATAAAATAAACAGCTGGCGTAGGTCCGATATTGCAGTAGGTCGGAAAGTTAGTAGGTCAGAAGTTCAGTAGGGGGATGTTGCGTATAGACGATGTAACAATACCACTTCTCATGACAAGTCTGCAAGTCCTCATTATTCGATTTAATCCTTAATATTTCTTGAGAGTTTTCTCTATTTATTAGTTATTCTGCAGTTTATTAAGGTTCGTAACTTTATGGTATGGAATGAATTATAACTCTTTGGATCTGAATTAGGGTTTCCAATGCAATTCCGTTGCGCAATTAGTTATCTGCAGTTTCTTAAGGTTCGTAACTTTATGGTATGGAATGAATTATAACTCTTTGGATCTGAATTAGGGTTTCCAATGCAATTCCGTTGCGCAGAATTGCTCGCAACTGTTCTCGAATTGTACGGAGTTTACAGGGCTCACAATTGCGCGCAAGTAAAATCCACTTGCATTGGAAACCCTAATCTGAGAGGGAACAGATATAAACAAATTCCCACTTTTCTTGGAATTTGATCTAAACCCAAATTTTTGAAATTACAGAGTATTTCCTGACAATGAATTGATATAATTAATTGAAGTTTAGAGTTGAAGTGTGAAGAATTAGGGTTTGAAATAAAGGGTTCGGGTTGAGAAGGCTCAGATTAGAGTAGATCTTTCCAACTTGAACCCTACTAATCTCCAAACTGAATCCTACTCACCCTCAACCTAAACCCTACTCATCTCCAACCTGGATCCTCCACATCTTCAACCTGCAACCTACTTATCTCTAACCTGAACCCTACTCATCTCCAACCTGAACCCTTCTCATCTTCAACCTGAACCCTTCTCATCTTCAACCTGAACCCTACTCATCTTTAACCTGAACCCTACTCATCTCCAACCTGGATCCTCCACATCTTCAACCTGCAACCTACTTATCTCTAACCTGAACCCTACTCATCTCCAACCTGAACCCTACTCATCTCCAACCTGAACCCTTCTCATCTTTAACCTGAACCCTACTCATCTTTAACCTGAACCCTACTCATCTCCAACCTGCAACCCACTCATCTCTAACCAGCAACCTACTCATCTCCAGCCAATTTTATTCTAAACCCTACTGGAGAGAGTTTGACCAAGAGTTTAATCAGACCTTGTTTGTATTTTTAATCCAAGAGTTAAATCAGAGTTCCGGAGTGTTTGCTTTAAACCATTAAAGAGTCTTTCTAAATTACCTTCTCAGTCTGTCTCTTAGTTTTCAGATTAAATTTGTTATAAATTTCTAAGAACCAGTTCACGTCATTGATTTAAATATTGCAAAACACACTTGTTAAGTTGAGAATCTAACTTTACTTATGAAAAATAATCTATAAAACCTACGACCGATTATAAATTTTTTAACTCAGCTAAATTAAGTTTTTACATTTTATTCAATACCAAAACACAATGATAATGTATTCACATCGATTTTAACAGTTTTTTTTTTACTTAATAACATCGCTGAAGACTAGATTAACTATTGTAATATACAAATTTAGTTCATTAAACTCAGTGGTTCGTCATACCAAATCAGGACAAATGGCATTAAAAAATAAAGACAAAAAGCCATTTTAAGTTGTAGGAAACCGGATAAGTCCACAGATTTTTACTATATTTCATGTTTGAATTTTAATAAAATAGTTCAAATCTACCCGTTCTCCGAGGCTAAAATAAAATAAATTTTTCATTCGAAATCAAATACGAATTTACAAAAATAAAAAAGATAATGATGAATCACAAAAAAATGAATAACAATATTATACTACTAAAAATGCCTAGCATTTCAAGCAACATTTGAAATTTTCAAATAATATTTCATTTTAAGTTTTTTTTCTTCAGACTTTTGGTTTGATTATGCATCACAAGCAGGAATGAAGCAAATTAAAACCAGGATTATAAAGCAGTTTTAAAACTTGTTTCAACACCAGGTTAAGGAGTTACAAACTCAAGGAATTATTAATCGAGGTGNATAATTTCATTCTCCAATTCAGCTGAAGCAAATAATTAGTTCCGAAATACGGATTTAAGAGGAATAAATAAAGTTTTGTGCAAAAACATGAATAATGCTGCCACAACAATAGAAATCAGCAAGTTAATATTTAAAACGGAAATAAAGAAAACACAGAAACCCCTTGAAATGAAATTTTTATTTTATTTTAAAGGTGACCATTTTACCTTGTACCACCACCTACTAAACAAGAAAAGGTCTCAACAGAAACAAATAAGACAAAAAAGTGATACGTGTGTGTACCCATGTACAGGATAACCTTTAAGCGTAGAATCTATGCTAACTCAATCAGGGTCGAGCGGAGATATGATTCGGTTTAATGTTATCGCGTACAAAAGCTCCAGAACTGAGACTTTTCTCACATTTGTTGTATTATCCATGTTCTCTAAATTATAAAACTGAAGAATAATGCGTATTAATGAAAGCACGAAAACAAAACATAATAAATCCTGCGTAAAATTAAAAAAAAAAATACTTAGATATCAGGATAGTCAATCTTAATTAGCCTTGGAGGATCTCATTAACTATCATTAACTGTGTGAAGCATAAACGCAATTCTGTACTGTACAGTACAGTACAGTAAAGTACAATGGAAACACTAAGCTGTGGAATATTTACAGCGCTTGACATTGTACACCGTACACCTAGGAGAATGTCTGTATGTGGCTAATAGATATACAGTACACATTGTACACTGTGGGTGTATCAACATCATACATCTGTGAACAACTACACTGCTATATGGAAGGTATCTATATGAGTCTTCTTAATGTGTTGATTCATACTGCTCCGGTTTGTAAATATGCGTTCACAGAATGAACAGGGAAACTTCTTCCCAAAATGTAAAGAATCTCGATGTGCCTGAAAAAATACTTTATTTCATTTTGATTTTTTTAATCTGACACCTCTTTAGATATATGTTTTTAATCTGACACCTCTTTAAATATATGTTTTTGGGTTTACAGCTTGAAGAAATACAACTTACTTTTAAATTTGATTTTCTAGAGAAGTTCTTCCCACAGTCAGGACAGCTAAATATCTCCAGGGTCCCGCTATGTTTCTCCTTTTTATGCCCAAATAGAGATCGTTTTGATGTAAACAGTTTTCCACAGTCAGAACAGGACAGTCGATCAATGTTCGCATGAACATCCCTGTAATTGTAATTGAGAAATTATTATTATTTTTATTATTGTTATCATGGTATCCATAGACAGTCGTAATAGTATAATTAGTATTAATATCTTGCTTTCTTGTCCCCTGACAAATGTAAATGTAATGATTGTTATTATATCGTAATGTACGTGTATGTTTCAGTATTTTCTTATATTTCATTTTCAGAGTTTATTTCATTTCTCAATCTTACAATTCTTTTTTTTAGCTGAACAATTCTTTGAGAAACTGTAAAACCAGATCAGAATAAGGTTCCTAAAGATCCTAATGAAGTACTATAGAGGACGAGTGTTTGGACGCTAGATGTCCTACGTTAGCTTCTACTCTGATTAGGACGTACACAATCGGAGACGTTCTCTAGTCGACCATTGTAGTATTGACAAGAACTCGGCTTCCCATTTCTAGCAAACCAGTTAATGTGACAGAGAAGCATTAGTAACATACAAAAACTCTGCAAATGCAACAAAGTTGCTGAATTAAACCAAGATTACAGTAGTAAACTGACCTGTTATGAGCCTCTTCCAAAGGTTTACTAATGTATGTGTTGCACAGTTTACAAAGATAACTATCAGATTTTCCGTCCAAAGAAGAACTTTTTCTTTTCCTATCTTTCTTCACTAAATTCAAAGGCTGTTCCGTCAAAAGCTGAAAAAAAATTCATTTAAGGAGGGATTATCTCTTGTTTATAAATTTAACACACCAAGGAAAAAAATTTGAAAATACATTTTTATTTTTTGCTTCGAAAAAATATTTCTCCTGTTGTCGAGGGACCAGACTTAAAAATAACTAGAACGAAGAATTAGTTGAACCACTTCTCTTCAACTTTAACCGACCTAACAAAACAAGTGGTTTAACTACAGGGTTACCCACAAAGGATGCGACTTCAGAGACGATTGTACGGAATTTTTTTAGTCCGTTTTCTTGCATTAAGGGTTCCTTAAGGCCAAAATTGTCTTATTTTTGTGCTTATTATTTAGTAAACCAGTATAATACTCAATTAGAAATCACGTTTTAAATCGTCATATTTTTAAAGTTTTGTATCGTCTTTACAATCTCATCCTTTGTAGGTAACCCCTGTAGGTCAACGTAGTTCAACTACGTCTTGCGTCCGGTTCCAAGTACCTCGTCTGTACTACTGGTTAGAGAGAGAACCTCGGAGTGCTCCGACTCCTCATCTAAACCAACACTGAGGTAAACCCTGGTTGTATCTCCTAGATTCACGTCCTCTACGGTCTCGTAGTGAACCCCGAGGTCGGGATCCATCTTAACATCTCCAAGATCTCCAGCCTCCAGCTTAATATTCTCAACATCTTGAAAAACCTAGACAAGATTAAAATTATCGTAATTTTCTTCTTATTCTTATAAGAATCCCAATCATAGGCGTATTCAGGGGGGCTGAGGTCCCACTTACAATTGAAAAAATGCGAAGTCCACAGAGTCTAAAACTAAAGAATGAAAAGTTCAGCTTAAATGGTATTTTTGAGGTAATTTAAACCTGAATTTTAACCCTGGGATTAAATATTTAACTCGCCAAAATCGACGAGTTAAAATTCAAACCCAGGATTAAAATCTTGAAATACTGCATTTTCCCTATAATCGTCCATTAATCAATCATCATTCAACTGAGAAAACGGCATTCAACTTTACGATATATTCAAAAGAAAAAAACCTTGATTGAAGAAATTTGACGTTTAAGATTAAATAATTTTAGCATTTAACCCAAAAAAACGATTGTAACTTGAAATATGTTTTGTTTTCGGTTACGTAAATAATTTAAAATAAAACAAACTGATGAGCGATGGTTACGTAATAATTCACCGTAAATCCTTTTCTCTGATTGGTTCAGATTTTTCCAGGGAAATTCAAATTTACTTTCAAGGTTAAATTGAGAAAGTGTAATTAATATTTTAGTAGCAACTCGTTATTTTACAGAACTTATAAGCTATTACTTAAATTTTGCGCATTCTTTATATTTCCTTTGTATGTCCCCGATATAAAAACCACATACATTGAAGGGGGGTTACATAATTTCAATTAAAGGGAGTGACTGGCTATGTAAGGTAGTTGAAGTATTGTCGAAAGCTTCTTGAGGCTTCATTTGAGACATATAAAACTTTTGAAAGATCTGTAAATCCTGAGTTTGAGCGCAAATTCGACGTTCAAAACTCCTTCGACAATACTGTATACTCAGTTCAACTACCTTACATAGCCAGTCACTCCCTTTAAGAAAGAATAAAACATTGTAAGCTTTAAACTTATATCGTCTAAGTTTTAATATAATGACTAAATATCGAAGTAAATACTTAAACAAATCCCAACCTGTAATACATCGGAGTCTGATTCTAAATAAACTGAATCTAGGTCGTCAACTCCTCCTATCACGGTTTCCTCTGCTCCTACTCCGACTGCCTCCTCGAATACAACGATAGCATTCTCCCCCAGCTCGCCTAGGTCCGTTATGACAACCTGGAGAAATAACAATTCGGTCTTATGACAAACATAGTTATTTATTATTTTATTATATTTTAAATCAATTCATATCATTTATCTTAAATTTTTTATCTCGATACTAATTTACCTATTAAACTCCTATCCTAATGAACCAATATGAAACTCCTATGATATTGAACCAATGAAACTCCTATTCAACTACTGAAAATTCCTACCCTAAATCGAACCAATTACACTACTATCCTAATGAACCAATAAAATACCTATCCTAATGAACCAATGATAACTTCTTTCCTAAGGAATCAATGAAATCTCTTACCCTAATGAACCAATGAAAACTTCCATTCCAAAGAACCAATAAAAATTCATCTCTTTATGTATCAAGAAAACCTTCTATCCTAATGAACCAAAGAAACCACTATCCCAATAAACCAATAAAAACTCTCATCCTCAGGAACGAATGAAAAATCCTATCCTGATTGGAACCAATGAAAACTCCTATCCCAATGAACTAATGAAAACTCCTATCCCAATGAACTAATGAGAACTATCCTAATAAACAAATACAAACTACTATTTTATTCCTAATGTATCAAAAAAACCTCCTATCCTAATCAATGCTTAGGATCCATTTAATTTTGATGCGGATGCGGATCCGGTTCCTGGATCTTACTGGAAAAAAATGGATCCGGATCTAGGTTATTTCTATAAAATATACTGAATTTTTTTAACAAAGCAGAATTTTTAAATTTTTTGTCAAATTTTTTTCACTTGTTTTTATGCTAACACTTGATGAACCATTCAGAAATCAGGAAATTTTTATAATCTCTCTTTTTTCATTAGTTCAGATTTGGGGTTTGATAGTAATTTTTTTTTTGCATTTTTTTCTGATATTTTGCCCCTTAGACTCGGATCCTTGGACCTGGATCCGTGGAACCGCATACTTTTGTGGATCAGGATCCAGGAAACCAAAATCTTGCGGATCCAACGGATCCGGATCCTAAGCACTGAATTCCTAATAAACCAATGAAAACTCCTATATCCTTATTAGCCAATGAAAACAAATATCCTTAAGAATCAAAGGAAACTCCAATGCTAACTTCTATCCTAAAGAATCATACAAACGAACCAATGAGAACCCCAATATTGANTGAATCAATGAAAACTCCTATCCTAATGAACCAATGAAACTCCTATCCTAATGAACGAATGAAAACTCCTATCCTAATAAACCAATGAAAACGCAAATCCTCATTTACTATTGAACGAACCTCTGTGCTCTGTAACCCATCAGGACCTTCTGTCTGTATAAAATAAACTTGTCTAGTCTCTAGATCAATATCATCGGAGCTCATGGCGGGACAACCTCTCTTCTGGTTCATCACATCATTATAATCTAAAATAAAATAGTTTTTAAAATACTTAAGTGTTACAATTCTATCCTTTATTATACAATCATTACATTTACATGGCTTCCTTGTTGGAACTCTTTATAGACAAATTTTCTGAATATATGCATAATTCAACATCTCAAAGCTTTTTTTTGGCAAATTCACAGCAACATATATCTACAATGCAATGTAACTGTAAATTGTAAACTACAATTATTATTGATATCTGTGGATTATGGAATTTATAAAGTCATTTCTCGGAACCAGAATTTGACAAAATGGCTGAACCTTTATGTGAGAATTTTTATCACACATCACAAATAACAAACCAAAACTAATCAACGCGGATAATTAGCGGCCTTTTCGTTTAAAATTTGACATAAACAGACAGCTGAAATGTTAGAAAAGTGCAGCTGTATTCAGCTGAATTCAGCTGAGGTTCACAAATTAATACACAAAATTTGACAACAACACAACGACAAATTCCACTCTAGCGGATCTTGTAGAAACTAAACTCCAGGACTCGAGTATGCGCAATAAAAAATTCAATACACGGAAAGAAAGGTCGGTAAGGAACTCTCGGCACATAAAAGGAAAGTTGAAACCTTACACATTAGGGAGCTAGGAAAGAAAGTTTTCAAAACTAAACCTTTTAGAATTACAAAGATTCCATGATTCAAATAAATAAGTGATCTCATATCAATCATTCCTTTTCTCATTCTTCCTCTTCTCTTTTTATATATGTACCCTCTATTCCATTATCCCTTTCCTTCTCCATTCTATCCCCCTAATTTTTTCCATCCCTCTTCTCCTGCTCCTCCTTTTTATTGTTCTCTCAGTCTCCTCCTAGTTATTATCCCTCCATCCTCCTTCCTTTATATTTTCCCTCAATTCTCCTCCTCCTTTACATTATCCGCATTATCCCTATGCCCCTCCTCCGTTACATTATCCCTCTCCTCCTCCTTCTTAATAGTATCCCTCGACTCCTTCTTTATACATTATCCCGGCCTTCTCCTCCTTTACATGCCTCTCCTCCTCCTCCTTCATACATTATACCTCTCTTCCTTCTTTACATTATAGCTTTTCTCCTCCGTTTACATGCCTCGCCTCCTCCTCCTTTACATTATACCTCTCCTCCTCCTCCTCCTTTAAATAATCCCTCTCCTCCTCCTCCTTCAAATTATTCCAATCCTCCTCCTTAATACATTATCCCTCTCTTCCTTCTTTACATTATCCTCCTTCTCCTTTACATGCCTCGCCTCCTCCTCCTTTTCATTATACCTCTCCTCCTCCGATCCTTGAAATAATCCCTCACCTCCTCCTCCTCCTCCTTTAAAATCCCACTCCTCCTCCTACTTTACATTATCCATCTCGTGCAGACTCTCGTCCTTTACCTTAAACCTCTCTTCCACTTTCTTTTCTTCCTTCTCATCTTTTACAATATCCCTCTAATTCCTCTACTTTTCCTTCCTAATATTTCTGATTTTCTTAACCCTGCTTAATTTCCCCACCTTCGTATAACTACATTGATAACCAGAAAACTCTGAAATAGGAAGAAGACTTTTAGAATCAAGTTAAAAGTTTAATTAGCCTGAGAGATATCATTTCTGGTATTTTAACAGGCCCATTTCACTTTATTAGTGATTTAATAAATCATAACAACATCATATGCACCTGCAAGCATTGATACAATGTCGTCTTCCTATTCAATTGTTTTCCGGATATTACTGTATTCCACTACTTTATCCTATTTTCTAATCACATTAAATCTTATTTTATTCATCACAATTATCGTTTTTCCGACCTTGCACTTAGCATTATTTTAATCATTACATATCCCTCTCTCCTCTTTATTGTCATTTCTCCTTTTTAATCTCCTGCACTTTCTTTTCAATATACAAAGTGAATTCACTTTGTTCATGATGCCCCTCCATTTTCTTATCATTATCCCTAAGACTTTCTTATCCAATTCGCGTTATTATCCCTGTAATGTTTTTAATCATTACTTAAAATTATCCCTATCAAATACTTATCAAATCCTCATATTATCCCTCCCTACTTCCCAATCAAATCTAATATTTTCCCCTCTTATACAGGGATACCCACAAAAGGACGAGACTGTAAAGACGACCCTAAACTCTAAAGTCTCATTCTTTTTAGGTAACCCAGTATCATCTTTTATTCCCCTGGATAGAATTATTATCATAATTATTCTCTCTAAAGGCCATTGTCCCGTCATTCTTCCTTAACATTTTTTTTATCCTTTTTACATTACTGTTTAGTTTTCTTATCTATTTTTTTCATTATCCCTTGCCCTTTCTTATTCATGCATCCTTATCATTATTCTTCTCCTGTTCTTATTCAATCCCTCCCTTTTTCATATCCAATTCATTTAGTAAACTTCGTTATTTACTTAATTATCCATTTCTTGTCCAAGTCCCTTCTATTTTGATATCCCATTCCTATCATAATCCCTTTCATTTCTCTCCTTTAATCGTCTAATGCTCATCATAATCCCCTTTATTTCTGAACCAATTCTCATAATTTTGCCTCTCATTTACACATTCAATCCTTCCTAATTCTAGTCATTACCATCGTCATGTTCTTTGCCAATCCTTATCAAATTCCTTCCAAATTAACTCTTTCTCTTTCTTTTCCAATTTCAACATTCCTCTTCTTATTTCCTCATCCAATTCTGATATCTCAATATTTTATGTCTTACAGTGTCCCTTTCTATTACTTGTAATATTAGGGACCCATATTATTAAACCTCTATTTGTTAAAAATCAATTTCTTATCATTATCCTTCTCATCTCCTTTCTTTCTATTTTGTATTTTCAATCTGGTTTCTACTTAAAGTTGGCTGAAATGAGAGGACTAATAATTTATCTCATTTAGTGTTTGCCTTTTATACAAAATAACTGAATTGATCGTTGCTTTATTTAAAATATTAGATTTTTCTACAAAATTGAATTATTTAGTTAATACTTTGGTTAGCGGGGTTCATAATTTCCTGTGCACAGGATCAAAGCATAAAGATGAAACCAGACCTGATACAAAGCTTGATCTGGTAGAACTAGCTAGGACGGATACGTGTACTGTACATGGCGTACATGATGTACGAGCAGTGCGGTACAAGATCCAGAAGAGAATTTAGTTTCAAAATTGGGTTTTGTTCAACCATATTAGCAATTGTATCAAACATCACAGATTTAAATGGGTTAATAATTATTGATAAAACTGGTCTGGATAAAAAGCTCGAGAAAGATGAGATTAAAGTTGGTGAATGTGGTCCGGCCGCCAAATATTAGTTTTAATATTTCTCCGGATCTATTATTACAAAAATAGTAGAGGGATTAGTCCGAACTCAGGAAACTAGTGAATTAATTGAAATGAAGAGAATAAAGAATATTATTTCCTGTAAGTGTAATCACCAGAATATATTTCCAGCAGATATTAAACCAGGAATTATCCGACGGAATAATCACCAGGAAATATCACCTTCAGGAAATATTTCTAGCAGACACTATAACCAGGAAATAAAAAGAAATGAAAAATAAGAACACCCCCCTCCCCAACGCCAATGTTCTGAAAAAGTAAAACAAAACTATATGTATGGATACAAAGATCTTGAAGAAAAGGTTGCTTCATTTGTAGATTTTTAAACCCTTAACTCAAAAGTTTTTATGAAAATTCCTCCAGATTAACGATAAGATCAAATTTATAAAATAAACCATCATTATCAATTTTTCTCTTGTTATCATCTGAAACAACCTATTTTAATCAGATGGAGTAAAATATATTTAAATTTTAACTGAATTTGTTTAATATCATGATCAATTATACCGGGAGTAACTGGATAAATTGAGAATGTATCAGAGTATAAAGTACAATATATGTGACTTGTTAATATATAAGTAAAAGGGGAAACTCATGAGCTTGGATCACACCACCATTAACCTCGTCATTAAAACATATTTTACCGAATTCAGAAACTTCTACACTAAACTTTATATTTGAAGAGTAGTCATAAAATCTATACTTGGAGGAGACTTGGTAAAATTTAAACCCTAGCTCGGCCCAGGGTTGTAGGTTAGGGTTAGCTCCGTTTATACCAATGAACTGGGCACTGGTGCGTGTTAGGTTAAGAATAAGAATAAATATTTTGTGAGGGGTTTATCTTCGGTTTGATTTAGTTTGTTCCGCCGACAAGGTTCTGACTTCTCATCTCTTCCTCGTTCAGACACTCCCTAGATTAGAATTAGATTATTCGTGAACACTCCCTAGATTAGAATCAGATTATTCGTGAACACTTCCTAGATTAAATTAGATTATTAGGGAACACTCTCTAGATTAGAATAAGATCATTCGTGAACACTCCCTAGATTAGAATTAGATTATTCGTGAACACTCCCTAGATTAGAATAAGATTATTCGTGAACACTTCCTAGATTAAATTAGATTATTAGGGAACACTCCCTAGATTAGAATAAGATCATTCGTGAACACTCCCTAGATTAGAATAAGATTATTCGGGAACACTCCCTAGATTATAATTAGATTATTAGGGAACACTCTCTAGATTAAATTAGATTATTAGGGAACACTCTCTAGATTAAATTAGATTACTAGGGAACACTTCCTAGATTAGAATAAGATTATTCTTGAAAACTACCTAGATAAGAATAAGGTTAGTATAAAACACTCCCAAGATTAGAATAAGATTATTCGGGAACACTCCCTAGATTAGAATAAGATTACTCGTGAACACTCCCTAGATTAGAATAACATTATTCGGGACACTCCCTAGATTAGAATAAGATTATTCGGGAACACTCCCTAGATTAGAATAAGATTGTTTGTGCACACTCCCTAGATTAGAATAAGATTATTCGTGAACACTCCCTAGATTAGAATAAGATCATTCGTGAACACTCTAGATTAAATTAGAATATTAGGGAACACTCCCTAGATTAGAATAAGATTATTCTTGAAAACTACCTAGATAAGAATAAGGTTAGTATAAAACACTCCCAAGATTAGAATAAGATTATTCTTGAACACTCCCTAGATGAGAATAAAACTATTTGTGTACACTGAGCACGCCCTAAATGCTTGTTTGATATGTTTTGAATTTAGATTTTTTTCTTCCATTGGCCATTTTTTTTGTATTTGATGGATATTGTATTTTGTTTTTTACAACGTTCTTTTCTGCAATTAGTGTTTGTTAGGTTTTGCATTTGATATGATTGTTTTAGTTACGTGTTGTATTTAATATGTTTTGTTTTTGATATGTTTTGTACGTTTGTAAGTTTGTAAGTTTGTAAGTTTGTAAGTATGTTTGCGTTTGTTATGTTTTGTAGTTTGATATGTTTCGTGACGATATGTTTTGATTAAATAGGTTTGGTTTTGATATGATTGGTTGGAATGTATTTTGTGGCGATATTGATATTAAAAGAAGATGACACACAGTACTCCATAATGAATTTTTTTTTTACCTAAATGCTCTAGTTTTTTCTCTGAGACTCGCCAGGATTTCCTGTTTTTCTGCAATCATATCCTCAAGCTGCTGTGCGTACGCTATAACATTAATAAATTTTTAAGCAAGTTATAACTATAAAAGTTTCTATTTTAACATTTAATGTTGGTTGATTGTGCTTAGGATCCATTTAATTTTGATGCGGATCCGGATCCGCACTGAAAAAACGATCCGGATCCAAATCCACATCCGGTTCCAAATTCGGATCCGGATCCAGGTCATAAAAATTGATAAAGATTTTCTGATTTTGCACACAAAACAGAAATTTTCAATTTCATTCTCTTTTTTTCGCTCATTTTTATGCAAGAACTTGAGAAACCTTTCATTGATTTGAATTTTTTTGATAATCTCTCTTTTTTTACAGTTCAGATTTGAGTTTTGAGGGTAAAAAGTTTTTTTTCAGTTTTTTGAATTGATCAGCATATTTTTGCGGATCCAACGGATCCTGATCCTAAGCACTGATTATTATTCTTAAAAATTACTTTTATTTGTAACTTACCGTCCTGGTCATAGTCCACTTCGTTAGACATTGCGAGTAAACTTTGGTCCTGTTTAGCCCACAGCAACATGTTATCCACCAGGTTTTTGTGGGACTCCACCACCTCCTCCTCCAGTAGCTGGAGGTGAGCTACAGATTCCTGGAAGTTGTACCAGTCCGCGCTACATTCACCGTCGTTTAACGATCTGAAGAATAACAGGTAAAACATAATGTTTACGACGGACAAATTAAGTCATAACAAATCACAAGTTGCAGGGATTGCATAAATGCATAAGACTTCAGAAGTGGATTGGAGTTTCAAGTTTCTACCCGGACTTTTAAGTTTCAGATTTAGCTTAAAGCGAAGTTCCCAGCTATATGACCAATTTTCAGCCATCCGTGCCTCACTTTAGAATACCTAGTATTCAAGGATATTACCAAACAATATGTTGAAGTATGAATAAAGGGCATCTTCCAATTGAGTTTTATCTTTTCAACTTAACATTGATTGTTGCTTGTAAAAATTGTTTTTGATTGGGTATATACCAATTAATAACAGAGAATGAGTGTTTTATATTTATTAGTTTTTAAATTATTCAATTCTAGTCTAGAGCAGAGCATTTTTCATCAATGAACTATGTAATGATCAAGTTTGGTTTTTGTAAAGAATGGTTTCAGGTTCCCTCCCCCCTTGTTAAAAATTTAAGTAGAATATGGCGTTTTTGTTGAATGATACGTGTTAAATGCAGTAAATATCCTTATTAAACCAAACGAAATCAAATCCATTGATTTAACGAGGAATTAATGGAGAAAAAAACACTGTAATAACAAGTTGTTATTTTACTAAAAGGCAAACTCAAAGGGTGTCTCATTAAATACGAAAATACTATTAATCAAAAACCCTCCCTCCATAAGTTGGTTATGATGGGAGCGCCATCTTAATCCAATTTTACACCTAATTAAAAGTTTTATTTAAGAATAACATGCAAAATTGTGCACTTCCTTAGAAAAAACCCTTAAAGAAAAATGCTAAATCTCATTATACTTTAATTTTCTAATCCTTTCGTCTTTGCAACTGTCAATCAATCATATCAACGATGAAATATTCAAAGTTTAGAAAATCAAAGGTTTACACAATCGGGTTTTAAAGATATAGGACTTGGAACAAATAAGAGTATACATAAAGTTTACCTGAGTTGTGCAAGATCACTGTCTTCAGGAGACATGACTCCGTCATCCATCCTAGCTGAGAGAGCTTCCTCGTCCTCGAACCCATATCCTAGATCAGGTTCAGGAGCTTTCCCTCGCATCTCAGTAGGATCTGCTGCTCCTAGCTCCTTAACCCTGTTCGCGTACCGAAGAGTGTTTAGAGTGTGTTCACAAGATGATAAAGATGGACTGATCATAGCAATCTAAAAACAATTTCATTAAAAATACAATTTAAACGAAACCCAGTATTGAACTGTTTTTACTTACCATACATGTTTTAGCCTTTTCTCCGATGAAAGAGTCTCTGAGTACTTGAGTGAGTTTACTAGCTCTAAAAGGTAGATGAGATCCTTTCCGTCCTAGAGCCCTGATACATTCCTTGAGAGCCAACAGGGATTTATTAATCTCCGCCCCTTCCATTCTAGTCTGACGGTTGGCGGAGGATGTATCCGCTCCTCTCTCGTTACCGGCAAGATCAATAAGGGAAAACTTTCCGTAGAGTGTTTTCCTGTTATTATTGTGGCGCAGAATTATCTAAAATAATGAATAGAATTAGCTGGAGAAAAAACGAGAATAAGAAGATAGATAGATAGATATGATAAGCTAAAACAGAGAAGCCAAAGTATGAAGATGACAAGGAAAATGTTAATGCAAAAAGATAACACAGGAACTTAGAAAAAGAGTGGATGATTATTTGAAGAATAGAAAGGATTAGTGTAATCTGAAGAGAAGGTAAGAGAGGAGAGAATAATCGAATCAAGGGCGGGAAGAATAAGAATTGAGATTGAAGGGTAAAGATAATCAGGTGGAGGATAGAGAAAAAAAGAGAATAAAGAAGGGGAGTAAAGATTTAAATATTGAGAATTGGGGCTGAAGAGAATCAGGTGAAGGATAAGTAACTATACAGAGAATTGAGAGAAGGAGAGTCAGGAATAAAAATATAGAGAATGGAGATTAAAGAGAATAAGATGAAGGATAAGTAACTTACTATATAGAGAATTGGGAGAAGGAGATTAAGGAACAAAAATATTGAGAATGGAGATTAAAGAGAATAAGATGGAGGATAAGTAACTTACTATATAGAGAATTGGGAGAAGGAGAGTAAGGAGATTAAGGAATAAAAATATTGAGAATGGAGATTAAAGAGAATCAGATGAAGGATAAGTAACTATATAGAGCATTGGGAGAAGGAGATTAAGGAATAAAAATATAGAGAATGGAGATTAAAGAGAATAAGATGAAGGATAAGTAACTTACTATATAGAGAATTGGGAGAAGGAGAGTAAGGAGATTAAGGAATAAAAATATTGAGAGTGGAGATTAAAGAGAATCAGATGGAGGATAAAGGAATTATAGAGAATCAGGGAGAAGGAGAGTAAAAAGATTAATTCAAATAAAAAATTAATGATAGTAAATAGTAATAAAAGATTGTTATATTTATCTATAATCTTTTCTAAACCTGAAAAACTGCATGACTCCTAGATGAATGTGCATTAGCGCTGGTTTGTCCTGAAGTTCTAATCCCGTTCCCGTGTGTAATTAACTTCAATACATCCTAAATACACAATAATTCATCACATATTGGTAAAAATTAATAAAACTTTTTAATCAACATTTACAATAATTAAGTTTTCCACTCGTAATATAGCCTACAATTATTTAATAATGTTATATTAGGAAAAAACTTCTAAATATTCTTTATAATTTTGCTCAGAAGAAGAAAATGTTTTAGGATACACAAAGAAAAGTCGGGTTTGTTATTATCTTTTAATAACAACAATATTAATGTTGTTATTAACAAATATAAATAGTGATGCATTATTTTGCAAGAGATGGAATTCAATAAGTCTAACGTCTAACGTCTAACTCCAACGTCTAACGTCTAACGTCTAACGTCTAACTTCTAACGTCTAACGTCTAACGTATAACGTATAACACATAATGTATATTCTTACAATCATAGAGCAATTATATTATTTAGAAAAAAAAACCTGGTCACGAGAAAATTGTAGATAAGTAATGAACTGACCTCAACACAGTCGACCTCCCTCTCCGTCAACCCGACCACGACAATCTGTTGTTTTCCGTCCTCGAGGACGCGGAGCTTACTCTTCCCGGACAAGAGGTCGAACACCTTGCCAGAGTAGATCTCGAAGTAGGAGCAGGAGACAAGAACATCCAAATTCTTATATTTAGGAGATTTCACCAACTTGAAAACATCTCTGGTAGCAAATGCATAAATTCCTCCCTTGGAATCCTGGGTTTTCCCCTGGAACTCTCCTCCCATAGTATGTGTCTTCCCAGAACCAGTCTAAAACATAAACAAATAAAAAAATCTGATAAGATATAATCAAATTTTATGTATGTATATTGTAAACAAATGAAAAAATCTGATAAAATATAATCAAATTTTATGTATGTATATTGTAAACAAATGAAAAAATCTGATAAAATATAATCAAATTTTATGTATGTATATTGTATATATTAAAAACTTGTTAAATATTCTTAATTGCCATTTTAGACAATTTGATAAAAAATACTGATGTGGATAAATTAAATATGTATTAAGAAATATGATATTAGTCATTAGTTTATTATGCTCAGTAATGTAAAATTTCTTTGAGAAATATTTGTATGTAATATAATTATTGGAGACCATAAATCAATAAATAAATATCTGAATTATTCTAGAATATATGATTCTTAGCCTGCAATGTACAATGTACAATTTCCATAGCATGTGTATGTTCGTACAATGTACAACCGTACATGACCGTATGCAAAACAAGTTTATCCGTACCTGTCCGTATGCAAAACAAGTTTATCCGTACCTGTCCGTTTGCAAAACCAGTTTATCCGTACCTGTCCGTATGCAAAACCAGTTTATCCGTACCTGTCCGTATGCAAAACAAGTTTATCCGTACCTGTCCGTATGCAAAACAAGTTTATCCGTACCTGTCCGTATGCAAAACAAGTTTATCCGTACCTGTCCGTATGCAAAACAAGTTTATCCGTACCTGTCCGTATGCAAAACAAGTTTATCCGTACCTGTCCGTATGCAAAACAAGTTTATCCGTACCTGTCCGTATGCAAAACAAGTTTATCCGTACCTGTCCGTATGCAAAACAAGTTGCCATTCCTCCATCAAATATACTCTGTACTAAAGGTCTAGCTGTATACTTGTAAACAAGCTCATTCGTAGCATGCTCGTCAAATGCATAATCGATCCTAAAATAATAGAAAAATTGTTAATTACAGAATACAGATATCCTTAATTTTAAGCTAATGATGAAAAACAAAAATATAATTTAATGTTTTTTAAACGGGTAAATAATTATTATAAATTAATTAGATATGTTTGATCAATCTAGAAGAATTAAGAGTGAAAAAAGTGGTTGATGGAGGTCAAAATGGAGGTTAATGACCTCCGATCTCAAATTATTTTCTTCGTGATCTTTGTTGATGAATACAAAATTTCAGCCTTCTATCTCAATTTTAAACCAAACACAGCCTGTACAAAATTTGGTGTCACGAAGTGTCGAATTTTACTCCCCCCCCAACTTTGCTCAGAAGAAGAAAATGTTTTAGGATACACTCCCCTGCGTAAACCTTGACTTAAAGAGGAGGAATATAAACCCCTGAATAAACCTGAAGGGGGGAAAATATTTACCCTGGTAAAATCTTGATAAATAAATAAAAGATGAACCTTCATTCCGTAGATAAAAGGAAAGAGAAATATAAAGCTTAAAGTAAAATCTTGATGAAAGGAAAGAAAAATATATAGCCCTGAGTATAATCTTGATAAAAGGGGGGGGGGGTAATATAAAGCTGAATAAGATCTATTTTACCTGAAATGCTGATTTTCGAGATATTTAGTTAAATCAACTTTGGTTCTTGGTTCGTGAATTATCACCTGAATAAATAAATAAATGATTAAATTTTTATGAAATAATAAATTAGCTAATTTACATAATTCTAATTAGTTTTTGCGAATTGTCTAGATTCGTTTGATAAAATATGACAATTGAAATATTATTTGTAAATCATTAGCTGCATAATTAGTACACAAGTTAGTAACATTTTACTCTAATGAAAGAGAAATCTGAATTCTCTGACTACATTATCTAAAAGGACTGTAAGCGTAATTTCAAGTGACCCGCTATACAAAGATAAGTGTTTATTTCTGATAATTCCAATATCTCATTCTAAAGAAATGCACAAGTCACTTTTGTTGAAAATAATCCGTTTTCAAATTGATAAACATGGATATCTAATTCATGCTAGATCAGACAGAATGTTTTCAGGGTACCGATGTGAATCGGGCATTGCCATCTTAGCATGGAAGGTGACTTGAAATTACACATACAGTCCCTTTAAGTGATCGCAACTTGAAATATTGTTGACCTGGTCTCTATTCGGACAGGTTACAACATCAACCTCTTTCTTCTTTACTTCCTTTTGACTCATCGGTCTCTTCCTCACACATACAGTTATCTGGTGATCAGACAGCGGATCTCCGTCCTACACAGGGATTGTAGTCTTTTGTTTTTCCATTTTTAAGAAACATTTAATAAATTTATCAATTTATACTTTTTATGTAAAACTAGCTGAAGGGCGTTTTACCGTGGAATAATTTTTTTTATTTCGATTTTTGGAAAAAATCTTTTTTTTGAAAAATACAAATGTTACCCCCAGGTACCCATTGGTTCCCTCAAAAAATGTCAGCCCATTCGGTCCAGCCGTTTGGCCGGCTATAGGGAACATAAGAATGTCTTGTTTTATTATATAGATATGATTGAATCATTAGTATTAGATCTCAAGCCAATGCAGTTTGTGAGAGACCGCTCACTGGGTTTGGCACACAAAATTATGATGATAAAATCATCGATTCTCAATAATAATAAGAATTTAATATTCCAATCAGTTAAAAAATTATGAATGAAATTATATTAAATTTACTTTGCTTGTCTGTCTGTCTGTTTGTTTTTGCTTGTATCCTTAATAAACGTCAAAACGGCTAAACCTATCGGATCCATTTGTTTGCGGCAACTTACTTGAAGGTATAAAGCTGGTCGAAGTTGAAAAATTCATGATTTTGAATATGCACAAATTTAAAAAAATCCGCGAAAAGTTGAGTTTTACAATAAAGAAGAAAAAATGGCGACTTGGGAAGCAAGCTTGTCTGAAGTTTGTTCGTTACCATAAACGTCAAAATTATTGAACCAATCCGACACAAACTTGATGTAAAAACTCAAATGAAACCAGGGAAGGTTTTATATTTGGTAGAAAATTAACCTGGAGAGGATTGAATTCTAGTTGATCCTTGTAATCTAAAATCATCTGCAGAAATTCCCAGTTCGGATTTCCTAAATGAAAAAAAAATAAACTTTGCTTCTGATTTCCAGATCAAAAATTCGACTTTTACTTCGGATTTCCAAAATAAGAACAAATATTTAAGCTTTAATTCGGATTTCCTGAATAAGAACGCAAGTTTAAACTTTTATTTCAAATTTTCTAAATAAAACAAAAATTTTACTCTAAGTTTGGATTTCCTAAAGAAGAAAAAATAATTAAATTTTTACCTTGGATTTTACCTAATCAAAAAACACAAAATAAACTTTACTTTGACACAACATTGACTTGAAGAAAAAAGGTGTGATAAGAGCCCTGTAACATGAGTATTCTGTATACCTGGATCAACATTCCTGAGGGCTTCCTTCTCCTCAAGTATTTGTGCCTGCTGGGCTCTTCTCTTCTCCCTGTTCTCTTTTAATCTTTCCACCTCCTTCACAACGTTACTTCGTCGTCGATCCGCAGCTGTTGTTTCTAAAAATATATTTTAATTACGATGGCATTCAGTGACGACATTATGATATTTCGAGACATTAATTTGCGGATCTGACAATACTTTTAAATAGTCAAACCAAAGAACAAAGTTCTTGAAGGATTACTTGAATACCTTCTCCGTGTTTTATGCTTTTTATATTGAATTATATTTTAAAGAATTTTGTTCCAATTTCATTTGAATAAATTTAACAGAATTGCTTATAAGACAAGATAAGATAAGAGATAAGATAAGATAAGATAAGATAAGATAAGATAAGATAAGTGATGGATCTGAAACCCCCCCCCACCCCCATCTTGAATATCTTCGTAAGTTTCTATTAAGCAACAGCATTTATAAAGACTTTTTAATAGAGACACCCTATATTTTGTCCTTTGTGTTTAGATTAGATTAGAATAGAGAAAGATACTGTTATGAATAATAAATATGATAATATACTATATTTATCTTATGAGGAAAATCATGTTAAAAGGGTATGGGGAGAGGGGGTTGGTAGAGAAAGCTAAAACAATATTAATCAATAGCTTGAGGATTTATACAAAAGAGAAATGGGGATTGGTTGGGGGACGAAATTACCGTCGCTTCCTACTCAATCAATTCAAAGTTAGATGTAGGAATCAAAAAGTAAAAAATTATCAATAAAAGAATTTAAGAATAAAACATTAGGTCTCACTTGCAGCAGCAGCAGCAGCACCAGTTGCCTTGCTGATAGTTTCACTTCGCTCTGGGGGCAGGGATGGAACCTTGAAACAAAATCAGGGTTAAAAATACAAACTAGGAACCTTAAAAAAAGGATAATTACATGTAAAAAACTACAAATGTAACAAAAACAATACCAAAAACAAACATAACCAATGGCAATGAAATAACATAACAATATAAAACAATAAGGATGAAAGAAACAATAGGGATTACAAAACTTTATGATAATAATTCTTAACATATCCTTTTATTAATTATCTCTGTGTCTAATTTGAGATATTTTTTTTTATACAATGTTTAATAAAAAAAATCGAGTTTTTGTCATGAGCTCAAATTTTTTATTCTTTAATCTTTGGAACCTGATGGAGTAACCCTTTGATTTTTCAAGCTTAAACTATTTGATCTAAAAATTTCAGTTTATAATATGAAAGGTCTACGGGTTGCAAAGATATAGGGATTAGAAAACTGAGTTGGTGGCAAAAACTAAATTACTGAGTTAACCTTATTTTAACAATTTAAAAACTAGTGCTTGATAAAATAAACACGTAGGGGAAGATTTATTACTGCTAAGACAGTACTAGTTTTACCTTTGGAGGAGGCATTGGTGCGTCTGTTGGATCTTCTTTGTTGTGCCCATTGGAGTTTATAACCTCTGACCGGCGCACTATATTCTTATTCTTCCCTCGGGACGCTACAGGTAGAGATGGTCTGGGTACATACTAAACATACATATATACAGTTTACAGTATAGATGGTCTGGGTACATACTAAACATATATATATATACAGTCTACAGTAGAGATGGTCTGGGTATATACTAAACATACATATATACAGTCTACTACAGTAGAGATGGTCTGCTGGGTACATACTTAACATATATATAAATATACAGTCTACAGTAGAGATGGTCTGGGTGCATACTTAACATATAAATATAGTCTATAGTAAAGATGGTCTGGCTACATACTTAACATTTATTACAGTCTACAGTAGAGATGCTCTGGGTACATATACATATAAATACAGTCTACAGTAGAGATGGTCAGAGTAAAGTGAACCCCATAAAACCTTCGAATAGGGACCACCATTAAAAGACTCAAGGTATGATTTTGAATACTCCAATGAACATGAAACACAATATTTGCACGGTGTTCACAGACACATACATCCTAATAAATTGATTTTTAAGCTAATGAAAAAACTTGTTGCCAGATGCTTAGATGTCGTCTTCCTATTTCACGTTTTATGTGTCTCACTGTATGAACTGAAGAAACGGTTATATTAAATAAAGTGTTCAGTACATATATAGGGTTTGAAGAATGAGAAGGAATAAAATAAGTAAAACCATTATTTTAAACAAAACAACCATTTCCACAACCCACTTCCTGACAACAACAATACAGTTGAAAATACGTCACAAACAGTAAAAAACAATACTTCAATCCTTCAAAGTTCTAAATATCCAACAGGATAGAAATATATATTTATTTAACAATTCTAATTACCAAGTTTAGACACAAATATATATTTTCTTTAGTGAAATCATCGTATTATAATTTGAAAAAAGATGCGAGGGCCGGAGTCCTACGATTCCTTTCATAGTTTTATATTCGAAATTGTACAACGTAGATTAAGGGCAATAATGTACATAGTGCACAACAGTGTAAACGTCAACATAAAAAATATTTAGATCTGCATGCAGTGTTGATAAAACCCTCTCACCTTCTTGGCATTCTTTGTTTTCATATTAAAGGTACTGAAAATGTTAATTTAAAAGAGAGAAGAAAAACTTGATCAGTGAAACTGAACTTAACCTTAGAATCATAAACTCTGGCCTCCGGAATAAAATAAAAAGCCTCAAGTAGAAGATAATTTGAAAACTAAAAGTTACCGAACAATATCATTTATGAATGAAGATTAAGTCTGGCGTTAAACAAAATGCACTGCCTATAGTATCTATATATATAAAATACACATAAGTATATAGAACAAAATTATTGATGGTTTTTATATAATTTTCCATTTCTGGATAGGATTAGGGGTAACTGTAATGTTTACTAGAGACTTGGTTGAAATGATTAGATACTGGAAAGAGTAGTGTTAACAAGAGAATTGGTTAAAATGATTAGATACCGGATGCAGTAGTGTTAACAAGAGAATTGGTTGAAAATATTAAATACTGGATGCAGTAGTGTTAACAAGAGAATTGGTTGAAA
>NW_019396039.1:353705-470400 GCF_000591075.1 Eurytemora carolleeae
GGGGGGGGGGGTTGAAGGAGAATTATCATGACAAGATAACAAGGATAAGAGGTAGAAACGATGGGATGGGTGTTGTGTGCATAAGTGGAACCAATATAGAAAGCAGATTGTCTAATCTTGATCAAGTTACACAAACCTTGGCATGCAAAACTGTAACTGATCAGAGTCGATTCGATATACATAATCAATAAAGGCCACGGAAATTTACAGGATAATTTGCATCTGCCAATTTACGATATAATAAAACGTGAACAGATTGAGGATTACAGGATCCAATGATACAGTGATAGTGATACAGAATACAGGGATACAGATAGAGGAGTACAGGACACAGGGATACAGAGATACTGGATTCAGAAATTCAAAATACAGGATGCCATGAAAAAAACACTGGGATTTAGAAGTATCAGTAGGATAAATTGAAATGAGAATCATAGATTGTGATAAAAGAAAAAGTTAGTTTTAAAACAACACATAATACGGCGGACAAGAGGCAAGGATATAAAAAAAAAACTAGAACAAGAAACAGTGATACTTGAAAATGGGGGAGTGATGCCAGAAGTAAAATGTAAATAGAGGATTCTTCATAACTTTTTTTAAAAAAAGGAACAATGGATAAATTTAGGCATTAACATAATACAATACTTATAGATAACAGGATACCATGCAGTTTACAGGATTATTAGATTCCAGAGATATTATTGAATACAGGAAACCATGCAGTTTACAGGATTATTAGATTCCTGTTATATTATTGAATACCGGATACCATGCAGTTTACAGGATTATTAGATTCCTGATATATTATTGAATACAGGATACAGAACCAGAGATATTATTAAATACAGGATACAGAACCAGAGATATTATTGAATACCGGATACAGAACCAGAGATATTATTGAATACCGGATACAGAACCAGAGATATTATTGAATACCGGATACAGAACCAGAGATATTATTGAATACCGGATACAGAACCAGAGATATTATTGAATACCGGATACAGAACCAGAGATATTATTGAATACCGGATACAGAACCAGAGATATTATTGAATACCGGATACAGAACCAGAGATATTATTGAATACCGGATACAGAACCAGAGATATTATTGAATACCGGATACAGAACCAGAGATATTATTGAATACCGGATACAGAACCAGAGATATTATTGAATACCGGATACAGAACCAGAGATATTATTGAATACCGGATACAGAACCAGAGATATTATTGAATACCGGATACAGAANATCATGCCAATGAGAGTGGATTTAAATTCTAGAGTTAGATTTAGTTCATATAAACTCTTATTTCTGCTAAGTCAGAAATCAAAAACAAAATATCAAAAATACCTTTTGCGGCTCATTAACATTATGTCTAGTGCGCGAATGCCTAGTTCACTAAGCTTAGATTCATGAATGCCTGGATAACAGTATGCCTAGATTCATGAATGCCTAGATAACATTATGCCTAAATTCAAAAATGCCACGATAATATTTGAGTGCATTGAATGTCTAGACATTGTATTTCAACAAGATTAATGAGAGAGAAAAAAACATACAATCTGGAAACAAACTTGGAGATTTGGGTCTCTGGGCTCTCTTTCAACAGGATGCTAAACTTCAAGAGCTAATCTACATGCTATACTCACTCTGCTATGTACCTGCAGTCTGCAGATGAGGTTGTATCTACTTACAACGATGTTATTCTTCCACTAGTGGAACATGGTTTGGACAACTATGATGATTGGATAGACTATGCCGCCGAGTTGGAGGAGTTTGGTAAATACTTCAGCAATACCTGGATTTGTCGGAGAAATGGGCGATCACCATTGTTTATGCCTAAACTTTGGAACCATTTTGAGTCTGTAACGGAGGTCGGACCTTAGACTAACAATATGCTTGAGCCTCATAATAGAACATGGAACAGTTTGGTAGGTCATTCTCCAAATGTCTCAAAATTGTATCAAATGTTTTAAGATTTAAGCCGGCGCTTAATTTAAACCGGGTTTTGGCGGATTTAAACTGCGGCTCAAATTCTTTAAATTCCATCTCAGGATTATCTAATGCTGTTGGTCAGGACATGACAACCAACACTGGAAGAAAGGAGAGGTCCCTGGATGCTAGAGTTAAGTTTGTTATTGATGCTTTTGACAGCATGCCAAGAGCAGATTATGTTTCTACTTTGGCCCAAGATATCCAAACATTTGACCAATAAAATATGTACTAAACCATTTCAACACAATAAAATAAGTAATAAATCATTCGAATTTTCTAGCATCATTTTTATCTGGCTTCAATATTTCTAGACATTCAATTCGCTCTAATGTTATCTAGGCATTATGAACAAGGCATTCATGAATCTAGGCATAATGTTATCTAGGCATAATGTTGTTTAGGCATTCATGAACTAGGCATAGTGAACTAGGCATTCGCGCACAAGGCATAATGTTACTGAGCCCTTTTTCAATAGATTTTTTAAACTCACGGTGTTAAGGTTTGGAGTGGGTCGAGTAGGTTTGAAGGTAAGGCACCAAGCCGGAGAACTACTATTATCCAGTTCTATATCTACTATCTTCAGATCATCTGAGATGATCGGTATCCGTCCCGTCCTGCCTGAGCAGGGTCTAGGACGGAGTTCCATTAAACTAGGTTTCCGAGGACGGCTAGATTCCGGGACGGATTTCTTAGTTGGTTTAGAATTTTTGTTGAGCTGACCCATGTTATTCTTGTTTACGTCTAGCTGGGATATATCGATATTATAAACATACGAGAACATTCTTTAGTGAACTAATATTCAACATCTGGAAGAAGAAAAAATCAAAAAAAAGGATGGACTCCCCAACATATAAATGGCAGAATGAATGGTTGAATAAATCTGTGAAAGGAGTAAATGATCAGGTTGGGAAGGATGAATGGATGAATATATCTATCAAATGAATGTATCTGTTAATGGAACATTCAATACAGTGATGAAAGGATGAATGAATAGATAATGTATCTGTTAATGGAACAACCAATACAGTGATGAAAGGACGAATGAATGGATGAATGTATCTGTTAATGGAACAACCAATAAAGTGATGAAAGGACGAATGAATAGATGAATGTATCTGTTAATGGAACAACCAATACAGAATGAAAGGACGAATGAATGGATGAATGTATCTGTTAATGGAACAACCAATACAGTGATGAAAGGATGAATGTATCTGTTAATGGAGCAACCAATACAGTAATGAAAGGGTGAATGAATGATAATGGAAATGATTTTTCTAGATTTCAATAACAGAAAATTTAACGCTTTATTGACTGTTTGCGTGTGGCTTTAAATAAATCGATTTGTGTTTTTTAGGTTCGTAAAATGGTTGAATAGTTTAATGGTTAAATTATTCAATGGTTTAGAGAATCAATTGGTAATCGGATTAAAATCAAAATGTTTGAAAAAAGGGATGTTGGTTTTTAATTAAAAATGAATGAATTCCTAAATCGAGGGTTTAATAGAAATATAAATGGGCGTATATTCATATTTGCTAAATATTTAAATGGTGAAAGCAATGAGTTTTAAAATAGTCTTCACAAGATTAAATGGTTGAATCGATTATTCCATAATTTAGTTAAGGGTGAAATTTGCATTTTGTGGAGAGAACTCAGATGGATGGAATGATATCAAAATAGTATAACAACTAAAGGTTACTCAGCTATATGAAAAGTTAAGATATGCCTGAATTAATGAAGAACGCATGCAGGAAAGAGTTCAAGTACCTAATCTTGAGATGGTAGATGAATAAATGAATACAAATAAATGAATAGATGAATGATTGAAACCTAATACCCTGCAGTTGAATGCAAAAACTGTCACGAATGTCATTTAATCTTAGGACAAAGAAAATTTGACTGTAAATGTTTAACTGGAACCATGGAATGATTAGGGAGGAAAATATTCCACCCCTGGCCCAGGTCTCTAGTTCTATAGATCTCCGAGTACTAAATATTCCACCCCTGGCCCAGGTCTCTAGTTCTATAGATCTCCGAGTACTAAATATTCCACCCCTGGCCCAGATCTCTAGTTCTATAGATCTCCGAGTACTAAATATTCCACCCCTGGCCCAGGTCTCTAGTTCTATAGATCTCCGAATACTAAGGAAAGTTTGTAAAAGTTTACCAAGGGTCCCCTGTCTAGTCAATATTAAAATCCTGCACTATCAGATATCCATCCGTACTTCAGGATATACCTGGATACTGGACAAACAATCCTAACTGTCAGGAATCTGTCATCTTAAAGCCTTTCCTTCTTATAATTTGGTTCGATATGATTTCGCAGGGGAATTGTTATTTTCTATAAAATTAATCGGTAAAAAAAGGAAGTTTTAATGAGAAATAAGAACTGTTCGGGAGGATAGTTATTAAGGAGAAATAATTAAAATTTCGATAATAATTTTGCTAGGTAAGTAAATGAATTTTACAAAAATGTGTACATAAATGTAATGTACTTTGAGTAATGTTATATACATTACCAAATTAGGATTAATTTGCCAACCTCAGTGAGTCAAAGACCCCGGATAGTTTGAGAAATCATGCAACACCTGAACTCACTCATTAACTAGGCCTTGGCTTTATTGAACCCATACTGGTTTCTTACNTCCAAATCTTGGTTTAACACTTTTCCAACTTTAATTTCATTGTTATTCTCGAGCATGTCAGTGTTTCTAACAAGTTTCTCAATTAGAATTTGAAGCAAATCGGTCAAGAGGTCCTTGAGTTTTGATGGGACATACAAACAGACAAATAAACAGATATTAACATTTTATATAGACACAAAGCACATATGAAAAATAATTTACCCAAAAAATAATTGAAACTTTTTTAATTAGAATTATATTCTTAACATATTAAAAAGCAAAGATTTGAGAATAAGCATACAGCGAAGGTACGTGTAACCACATAAACATTTAATATATTTTTGTTCTGATCTAATGTATATTTATATCTCCTATACATTCTAATTTTGTTACTTTTTGTTAGAAAAGTACAGCAGGTTTTTTTAATGATACAGCATAATGAATAAAGTTTGGTGTACGGGGATATTCATGATAACAGTTGTAATGTTTAGTATTATGTATTTATAATGCTAATTTCTTTTGTATAGTTATTACATTGAATTTTGGCCAACTGTCATGCATGGCTATTTTATCAATTTTTAGTGAAAAAATTGAATGTCACGACATTTCTCCCAATATGAAATTGTTAATAATCTCGTGCTAATATAGATTATACTACTTTGCTGAAGTATAAGGGGGACATGGGGAATCTAAACCTGTATTTGAACCTAGGGATTCCAATCCTAGGTGTTTCTAAACCTGTAATTGAACCTGGAGAATATAAACATGTTTTTAAATTTGAGAATATGAACCTATAATTGAACCTTGGAAAATAATGCCTTTATTTAACAAGAAGAATCTAAGCTGTCACTAAATTCTTTTTTCTTATGGAATAACTTAGATATCCAAGCAGTGTCAATAAATATTAAAACCATGTTAAGGTTATCAAATCAAAAATCTATTTTAAATATTACAAATTAATACCAAAACCCACAATTGTAACTAACCAAAATATGACAAACAATAATTAATAATTAATTCCCTTAAACTATACCACTAACTCAATCACAAGGCAAGTTAATTAATCTAAGGTCAAATAACCAATAACTACAGTATAATAACCAAAAAACTATGACATGATTTTCGTCTTTTTTTAAATGAAATGTTGCGAACAATTTTGTTCCTAACAGAATAATTTATAAAAATTCAATTAGAACATTTTAAAGGCTTGTTTTAGACATAATTATTACATTAGAAATTTCAAAATTTAAAGAAAAAACGAAGACAAGGATTCAAAAGTTTTCTGGTTACTACAGGGTTACCCACAAACGATGAGACTTTAGAGACGACTGTACAGAATTTACTTAGCCTTGTCTCACATTTTTAGTTCCTTGCAACTGTAAACTTGTTTTTCTTTGCCAATTTATAAAGTATGTCATTTAACAACTAAATGCTGGACAACAAACAAAATTCAGCCTTCAGATCGTTATAGCTTAACAGTTTTAGGTGGTCATTAAAGTCTCATCCCTTGTGGGTAACCCTGTACCATATTATTATATAGATTTTATGATTACAGAATATTAGTAGGGTTAGTGAACAATATGAAAAATATTATTACTTGACAGAATACAGAAGTACACACACTTGTGAGCAATGCTAAAATATCACAAAACAATGCAAAAAAGGGAACACACCAATTAAGGACCCCCCCCCCCTTTCCCCATTATCAATATGAAGGACACTTGAAAGGGTATTGAAAAACACTGGTTTGAATGGTATGTTCCCGACAGTCCAGTTAGTCACAAAACTACGTGCACAACTAGAAATAAAACTTACGGATTTAGTCTCGCCGAAATTCTTATTTTCGTTCTAGAAAAAAAAAATATTTCAATAATGAAGTATGATTCATCATCTATTCTTTTAGATTTTAAAGAAAAAAATGCGTTTTAGTTTTAAACTGAGGTGAATTCCCATGTATTGTAGTTTAAAGGGAGAATTTACATATTTAGGGAAGGTAACATGTACCAATTATTGATAGAATGATTCAAACTATATTTAAAGAAAGTTTAAATATAAAAATAACAAAAATTCTCAAAAAGATGTTTCTCACGCTTAAATAAAATCATTGAAATTCGACCAAAATTATTTGTTCTTCGTGTAATTCGTTACAGAATTCACTTTTGTTTTCGGCCATTTTGACGACTTTGAGAGGTCGATCAAAAGGGGGTAAAATATCTAAAAAATTGTTAAATGCCATGTTTGTATTACTGAGTATCAGAGAATAAAAAACATCGATAGAAGCAACATAGGTTTATTCAAAAACACATTTAAAACAAAATAACAAAAAAAGGAATAAAGGATGAGGATAAAAAACTTTTATGACCAAACGTAGTGACCCCACTTTTAATAAAATGTAACATTAAAACATTATTTCCACGCCCTTTAACTCATTAATCTGAACATCTCTCTGTACCTTCTGTATTGATATATATGGTGACCACGGAATTATGGATAAAATAGATTTACCTTTTGTAGTTTGTTTGGGATCACGTTAGCGTTGTCGTATGTGGGAGGAGCAAGATCTCCGTTGAGATCTAAAACCTGTTCCAGTTCTATCTCTTTACCCTTGGTTTCTCCTCGTTCAAACCATTCAACGGTTACACTCCTTGTCTCCACGTTTATCCCGGAGACTACAGCTGAGTGAATCCGTCCTAAACATAGATAAATTAGAATTCAAATATTCAAACATCAAATTTATAACTTAACCTCTTTTCCTGTTGAGCAGGAAATTCAATATCAAAATGTTTCAAACTGCATTTAAAACGATAGAAACATAATTTAATATTTTTTCCCTGCATGAGAAAAAAACTAGCAAATAAAAGATATAAAAATAATATTTTTCAATTAATAATTAAAATATCTGTATGCATGGATGAGAATATAATCAACAAGCTTGTGAACCCAGCTTTACCTGGAAACTGAACTTTATATTTGTAAGTTTTAAACCAAACTAAAAACATGTCAGTGTTTCTAACAAGTTTCTCAATTAGAACTCCCTTCCCCCTCCCTTTTCTTCCCTTCTCCCTCCCTTTTCCTCCCTTCCCCTCCCTTTTCCTCCCTTCCCCCTCCCTTTTCTTACCTTCTCCCTGTCCCTCGCTTGTACGTAATCAATTGTACCACAAGATAGAGCTAAGATATGTAGAACCAAGACCAAACCCAACCGTGCATAATTGAGTTTGATCTGATGTAACCTGTAGATAATAAGGTACTATTTAATCCTTAAAATCCGTCTTCTAATCCTGGATTGAATACTACCTTAAACCTATCCTATTGTCATCCAAACCTGGTTTCTCCGGCAAGCTTCGCTTCTGCCTTATTCTTGGATAATTATCCAGCATCCCAGGAGGGGCGGAGTGTCTGTGTTTAGCATTTCTTCCTTGACTTAATCTGTCATGGTTCTTCGGTCGTCTTCTAACCACCTCATCAGGGTTTTCAAACTCAACCCACAGATAGTTAGACGAGTTTCGTTTAGGAAGCAATGGAGCGTCAACACAGGTTTCTTCTCCGTATAGTTCTAAAGGTGGACTACCGGAGTCAACCTCGGAGCTCCGTTCGTCGGAGAGAGAAAAGAACCCTGGATCGTAATGATCCGAACTAGACGATCTATGATCTGGAAAACATTGGTCTGGTTTGAATATGGACCCACGAACAGGAATACAGGGGAGTTTTCTTCTTACTTTAGTCCCATCGGAGGTAAAGGTAAGACTTCTTTGTAATCTTCTTCTAGAACATTCGACTGATTTCGAGTCTTCCGATATAGAAGAAACATCTTCCAAACTATCATTCAGGTTTCCTGTCGCTTGAAAAGAAGATGATGGAGAGAGAGAAGAACGGAGATGAAGAGGGTCAAGAGAAGGACGTAGGGAGGATAGTATAGGAGAAAGAAGAGAAGGAAGAGACGGGAGCTTTCTCACTCCTCGTCCTCGTTTTAGATCCTCAAGACTGTCATAGCAAGTAGATTCGTTCTCGGTTTCATCCTCTAGATAAACATTGAGATGTTTGATTGTGTAAACAAAAAAACGGAATTTAATGCATAAAAATACACTTCATCCGTACCTGAAGTATTGTCCAAGTGCTGAGCAAACTCGGTATTTTCACTTTACAAAAACCAATTTTATAAAAATAAAAACTTTTAGCAATAAAGAAAAACATTTTGAGATCTATGCAGTATGCACTAGATAAGTAATACTGTAAAACATTTTCTAGAATTCCGACCATGATTGGATTAAGATTATTGGTTTCAATAAATTCCTGGTATCTTCATCTTCAACTTCAGATCTATCACTCCATCCCTCCCTTCTCCAATCCATAGAACTGGTTTCAGAACCATATTCATCGTTCCCAATCCTTGGAACCATCTCCAGCTCACTTCTTCCAATCAACACTCCTGTATTCTCAAAATCTGTAGGAGTGGTTTTATTCTTTAATATCTCGGGATAATGAGGACTGTGTGTGGCATAGAGGGTGGGAGGATTGGTAGTTACCACCTTATCTCCAGATCCTGTTAGAAAAGTTGCAGGTTCAAACTTGGATTTATCAATCAACATTTCTCTGGTTTCAAACAACGGTTCAATTAGTTTACCATTTTCAGGATCTGGATTGTCTATGGTGGAAAACTTATCTTCGTCCGTAGTTGTTAAAAATGTGGATTCAATGTTTGAATGAGCTTGAAAGTTGACTCCGTCTGAGTTTACATCTTGAGGATCTCTAATATCACCTTTCAATGAGCTATTAGAGAAGAAACCTTTCATCTCCTTGTTATCCGAAACTTGATCTGAATCAATCGGATTCAATACTGATTCTTCTCTTTCATATTCAACCATATCCTGGCAAGGAGGTTTCAATATCTCATGCAATCCTTTTCTTCTCAGGTCCTTGGCTTCAATCTCTGTAGGAGAGCATAGGTCATCAATTTCAATTTTAACTCTCTCTTCTTCTCCCTCCTGAACGTCTTTGAGATGCATATTTTTCTGTGGGTCTGCCACCTTCACTTCAATCCTGAATTCATTAACAGATTTCTGCATTTCCTTTTCAGAGTGTCTGGCAGTTACTTCTAAATTCTTGTCATCTTTAACAGTCAATTCAGTTTCCAAATCTTGGTTTAACACTTTTCCAACTTTAATTTCATGGTTATTCTCGAGTTCAAAACTTCTAAACTTATTTAAGCTATCCTGGCGTTCTGACAAATTATTTATTCGCATGACTCTACTCCTTACCGTGCCAAAACTTTCATCCTTTATCTTTTCTTCAGCCTTGTGTGTGGTGTCAAGCAAAAATGAATGATTTGGAGGTTGGGATTCTTCAATTTTTTCAAGTGTTTTGTTCAGCTTGTCACTTTTCTCAGACACCTTAATATTGCCGTAAATTCGGGAAATATCTTCCGCAATCTTCTGATTTTCATCTTTAAAATCATAGTTAGGTTTGTTAATCGGCTCATTCATTGTTTCAACGTTTTTCAAGCCTTGTTCAACTTGAGAATTGTTGGTGTAAGAACGCTTATCTTTTGTAATTTCATGTTCTTTAGCAGCAGAACAGGTTTCTTTGCATACATTTTTATGTTCCACTGGTACCTCAACTACCTTCTCTTCTCTCAAACAATCGTTTTCAGGAATTCTAGCAGTTACAATTTCTTTAATATTCTCATTATCTGCATCTCTTTCTAGATTTTCTATAGGTTGATCTAATACTTCATGTTCTCCGGTAGCAACTTTACAGGGTTGTTCGGATTCAAATATTATAGGTTCTTCCTGGGCTCTCAAGGAATCCTTATCTTCTTCAGTTAGTTTTCTTTTAATATCATGAATAGTGGTATACTTTTTAGGTTTAGAATTAGTTAAGGTTTGAGCTAATTCTGATTTGCTATTGGGAGTTACTGGGCGTATACCATTCCCAACATTACTTTCAGTCCTGAGAACTGAACCCTCTTTTAAACGATTAGATCCATGATATTGAAAAGTAGATTCTGTTGATGAAGGTGGAACTGGATCCACATCATTATCATCCCAGCTCTCTACAGTCGGTTGTAAACTTTCATCTAAACCATTAAACCCACGCCTACTCACTACATCTCCGGAGCCAGGTTTAGGACTGCTGATCCCACTTTGATAAATATTCTCTGGTATTGTTTGGTTCAATTCATATTTCTTGCTTATAGATGTAGCGACAATGTCTGGCATAGGTTGGTGACCTGAATGCGTGGGAGTGTTCTCAGGTTCGTGTTTGCTCAGGGTTCTACTATATGGCACTTGATCACAGCTCAGTATTAATTCTGACAACTCTCCGCCTACTCCCATCATCTCAGAGTTTATCCCAGGTTTATTAGATGGTTCTAGTTCTAGATCTGGGATCTCCTGAACCCAGGATAGATCTAGAGGTGCTAGACCAGACTCCAGGATGGAACTGATCTCAGCTGGGACGGGTATGCTCGTTCTCCTATTCTTCATCTCGGGTGAGATCAAGGTTTCCCTCTTCTCTCGGGTTCGGATGTTCTGCTCCGTGGTAGATTGACAGGTCTGTAGATCTCCAGTATTGCTGCCTGATCTATCAGATAACACGGATTTAGAACCTTCAGCTATTTCATGGTCTAAGAGAATGTATATTTTAGAAAAGATTTGACATTTATATATTTACGTGTCATGAAATAATGTAATTAAACTTTTGTAAAATCTCAGTGTTATGTAATAGTTGCAGTTAACATTAAACAATCCATTTCTTAAGAGATTGGACAGTGTACATGTTATTTCAAGTAGTTTTCTTCTTTTCTATTTAAACAATTTACTTATTCAACACCGAATAATGATATTTGTCAAAAAACTGTTAATAATATGCCATTATTTTTTTGCTTTAGTTCAAAGAAATGAGACACAACTAAACTTAATTTTGCGAGTTTTCTTAACTATTTTCTACAATAAACGTCATGCTTAGTTTAATCTACCATCGGCAATATAAAGAATTCCTGGCATTTAAATCTGCTTCAGAAAAAAAGAAATTGCAATTTTTTGTAAAAGAAGACAGCATAAAAAGCCACTTATACAATCCCTTTTTGATAAATCCGTCAGTCAAAACTAAATTCAATAATAAAAAAATTTAAGAAAAAACAATTTAAAAAGAAAAATGGCGGCTTAAATAGCAACATTCGAAAGCTAAAATTTTACTAGAAAAGGGGCGCGTAGCACCCTGGAGCCTATTTTACAACTAATTAAAAGTGTCTCTTTAAACTTAAAATATTCTTCCTTTGACTCTTTCAAATGAGAATGATGGAGGAGGGACTATTCTAGGAGAATTCAATCCGTCCTGTCTAGATATTCTTGGAGAATCCACTCCGTCCTGTCCAGATATTCTTGGAGAATCCAATCCGTCCTGTCCAGATATTCTTGGAGAATTCAACCCGTCCTGTCCAGATATTCTTGGAGAATCCACTCCGTCCTGTCCAGATATTCTTGGAGAAATAAACCCAACATTTCTAGATGTTCTTGGGGAACTCGATCCGTCCTTGCCTGATATTGTCGGAGATATTAACCCGTCCTTGCTGGATATCTTTAAATAATTCAATCCGTCCTTGCAGGATATTCTAGGAGAACTCCACTCGTCCTTGCAGGATATTCTTGGAGAATTTAACACATCCTTGCTTGATGCACTTGGAGAACTCAATCCGTCCTTGCTTGATATTCTTGGAGAACTCAATCCGTCTTTGCTTGATATTCTTGGAGAACTCAATCCGTCCTTGCTTGATATTCTTAAACTCAACCCGTCCTTGCTGGATATTCTTGGAGAATTAGATAAGTCTTTGTCAGTTAATTCATCAGATTTGGGCCCATCTTCACTAAATAATTTTGTAGATTTTAATCCATCCTCAAGAGATAATTTTGCAGACTTTAATCCATCCTCAAGAAATAATTTTGTAGATTTTAATCCATCCTCACAAGATAATTTTGTAGATTTTAATCCATCCTCACGAGATGGAATGTTCGAATTAACCCCATTGTGACCAGATAATTTTAATGTGTCCAATCTGTGAGTAGTTTCTAATTTTAGATGATTCGACTTTCCTTGATTAGATAATGCTGAAGGGTTTGAATCCTCGGCATCCGATAAACTTAATGCATTGAACCGGTCTGAGCTGGAAATAGGCAAAAAATGTAAATCATCATTTTCGGAAGGACTTGGTTGCAATTTTAACCGGTCATGACCGGATACTGACCGATAATTCAATTCAGCCTGTCCGGATACTGACGCATGATTAATTTCTTCCTGACCGGGCAATGTTGGATGAGATTTCAAACTCGCCCTAGGATCAATTTCTCTGCAAATTTTTGTCTTATCACTCAGCTTTACCGGAACTAAATCCTCTTGGGCGAGTTTCTTGGCATATGTTTGAGGATTAATGTTAGGATTATTTTCTAGTTGTTTTGTATTGTAAGAAACTAGAAGAGCCGGGATGGATTGATGGGAGGAAGATACATCACTGATATTATTGGAGGACCGTTCTAGGTTTCCCTCCAGGCTTCCAGATAAAGAATATCCTTTGGATTTTCTCCATTTTCTTTTCAAGGATTTTGCAGATTTTTCCTCCTTCTCCTTAGAGGATTCCTGATCACTGGTCTCAAGGACTTGAACCTTGGATTTACACTGTCCCATTCTAAATACTCTAAGGATAAGGAGTAAATAATGATATCTAAACTATGGTTCTACTCTCCTTCCTCCTCTCTACAATACTAACAGTGCACAGGCAAGATTGTGAGCGTGCAGTGGCGCAGCGCGCATCCACCCATATGTCCAGACCCGGGAGAAAGTCAACCCATTGTTGTGCGCAATGAACAATACGCGCATACCATCATATATTGTAAATTATGCAAATGTAGATATAATTTACATGCAATCAACTCGTTAAGTTTCGATAAAAATGCTTGCAAAAAAAACATTAATTGACAGTAACCTTTGACCATGGATCTATGTGAAAACAATATTCTTGAAAGTTGACACAATGCAGCCAATGTTGGCAACCTGGTTTAACCCTGATAAAGAACAAATACCAATATTAAAAACTAGAAATTTATTATGCTCCAGGCGAAGAGGATAAAGGGACTGTCGGCGTAATTCCAAGAACCCCTTTAAAGTTGTGCTACAGTACCCTTTAACTGTTAGTCTGAGGAAAGATGATAAGGATATCCTTGTTTTCTACAAAATTGTAGTTTTTCTAAAAAAATGACGTGTGGATTTACATTACAAAGAAAAAGAAGGAAATTCACCAGATTTAACACTTCAAGATACAGGGTGTCACTCATCTTATTAGATTGCTTATAGCTCTAAATTGTGAATTTCAGCATCAATCAAAAAATTTTAAAAAATAATTAATTTTTAAAACATCTATATGGCTAATATTAAAAATGTATGCAGAAAATACTATGTTTTTCGCGTATTATGTGCTTATTTCGGCGTTAAAGCTTGGAGACAATCCAAGATGATATGGTACGCTCTGTAGAAACCCGACCCTATCTTCATCCTTGTTGCTTAGGCTTACAGTGTACCGCATTAATTTAATGGGAGGGGTTCACTTCAAATTGCGGTGACAGTCTCTTTGATTCCAAGATCTTTAATTAAAAACACTTGACTCTAAAACTCCCCTCCTTTCCGCTTCTATTTTCCTCCTCATCTATTCCCAAGCAGTATACAGTATTGAAACCCAGAGCTCTAGTAGATTGTTAAATTAACGGGGTAGTTAAATTTTATTTCTTAACGAGAGAGAAATTGAACCATTCATACAAAAACTGCTAGGCTTAGTAACTGTTGTAAACTTGAGCTGATTTATGATCAAGTAATTTAATGCAAATATACAGGTATTGAATTTCATGACAGGGGTGGGATTGGACAAATGGGATTGGAGGAGTGATGAGGGATTGGAGGAGTGGGATTAGAGAAGTGGGATTAGAGAAGTACAAGGGGATAGAAGTAGTTTTATCCTTTGCTGGTAACCCTGTATGAGAAGGATTTGACAAGATGGGATTGGTCAACCAGTGAGGATAAGATCTTTAAATAGGATTGAAAGAAAAATTAAACTATTTTAGATGATTGGATATATTAAGAGGATTAAATAAAGAACTGGAATGTAGTTGAATGAATTAGAACTACAGCAGTAAAGATGGATTGGATGTATTGAGAGGATTATATAAAGAACTGGACTGTAAGATGAATGGATTAGAACTGCAGCAGTAAAGATGGACTGGATGTATTAAGAGGATTATATAAAGAACTGGATTGTAGGATGAATGGATTAGAACTGCAGCAGTAAAGATGGATTGGATGTATTAAGAGGATTATATATAGAACTGGACTGTAGGATGAATGGATTAGAACTACAGTAGTAAAGAAGGATTGGATGTGTTAAGAGGATTATATAAAGAACTGGATTGTAGGATGAATGGATTAGAACTACAGTAGTAAAGATGGATTGGATGTGTTAAAAGGATTATATAATAAACTGGATTGTATGATGAATGGATTAGAACTACAGTAGTAAAGAAGGATTGGATGTGTTAAGAGAATTATAGAAAGAACTGGATTGTAGGATGAATGGATTAGAACTACAGTAGTAAAGAAGGATTGGATGTGTTAAGAGAATTATAGAAAGAACTGGATTGTAGGATGAATGGATTAGAACTGCAGCAGTAAAGATCTCTGCAGTCTACTCCTCCAGCAGCTAAACATACATTATTCTCAGCCTAGAGACCAGACCAGACACACTGCAGAGAGAACCAAGAATAAACACTAGAATATTAGGGTCCGACTAGACATTGGAAGATATCAACCAGATATTATAATTGGAAAAATTGAAACAGGGTTTGAAGAAAAATAAATTTCTTGTTTTTATATTCATGATGTAATTATTAAATATTCTCCAATTTAGATCTATTGTTCGATCTTTACTTCATTAATATATTGTAATGTGAGACCATTTACCAACTAGAGAAAATGCAATGTATTTCTGACCCCAAGAAAAGTACTTTTTACATATATCCCCTCTCCCCCCCTCCCTTCCCACTGTTAATTTAATGTCGAGAATACGAATTTAATTTCAGAAGCACGTTATTTAAAAAGCACATCACACAGTATACAGTAATTCTTTTTCTAAGCAATCAAACATTTCCGTTTATCAAAAACTTGTAACCGCAGGTTTTCCAGAAAGCGACTCGCTTAATAATACTTTGAAGTACTGATAAAAGGAATCGAGTCTTTGACACAAATTCAAATTGTCATATCTCTATATCTTTGCACCCTGATAGTGTATACCTTTAAGATTTCAAACTTAGATTATTTGATCTAAAAGAATTCATAATTTGAAATACCAAATACATCGGGTTGCAAAGATTAGGTTAGATTATAAAATCAGAGTTTGTGGCACACATTTTATGAGAAATTTCTAGATGATTATTACAAATATACATATATTCACCTTTTTTATTTATTTCCCTTTCTTTTAAACATACGTATCTATAAATTTCATTATACAGAGAAATTTTGTTATGTTTCACATTTATGCTTAGGGCAGGGCGTCCGTAATATTATGAGGAGAAAATGATGAAAATGAATTTCTGTGAAAAGATAAAAACCTAGCTGTAACAGATCATCATATCAGCAAGATGGTGTAGAAATATCAATTCACGACCTACACCATTTACATCAAGCTCAATTCGCATTTGACAATTTAGATTTGAATAAGCTGACACATTTTAGGGAAAGTTTTTGTCCAAATAAAAATAGTTTGAAATATCATTTTATTTGAATCATTATTTCCGAAAATAGCACCCTATCGACCCCCCTTTTTTTCAACAGTTTGCGCCCCTGCACTTTTCAAGGTACATCCTGGCCAGAACACCATTCAGGGATATACTGGACTTACTTTAGAAAAAACTAGATGTAAAAATAATGATCTGTAAGGAAAATATACCCCTTTGGTGCTGAGTGACCAACTCCTTTTATAAATCGAGATCAGGACATTAACTAATAAATATAAACATACAGTGCACTTCAATCCCTACCTGAGCCTTTCCGTCCCGTTCTATCCTTCCTTTTCTCTTTCCTGAGTAATCTTAGTTTCAAAATTTAAGATAAATCATTTTTCTTATTAGATATGGACAACTTATCTGTATGATTCAGAAAAACGTCCTGAATTAAAACAAAAAAAATTCAAAAATAAGTTTACGGGGACATAATTAAGAGAAATTTTGTGAAAGATTTGCTCCTCAGACTGGAGTTTATTTCATTTTTCTCCTGCTTTCTCAGCTGACTCCACCCTGGCAGAGGCTTTGCTACTTTCCGTTGGTCGTGTGAAGGAGATATTAGATTGTCAGGACGTGTTCGGGAGCTCTTGGAGCTTCTTGAACCCAACCTGGACTGGAGGAGCTGATGACAAGAACGATCTCGGTTTCTGCTTGGTTGATCATGATCATGGAAGTCTATTTGGAAGGTTTCACAGCCAGGTTTCTTAATCACATTCTGAATGAGGAATTCAGAACTTAAATCTCTTCGTATTTGTTCTGGAGATCCGTCCCGATCCTTGCTTGGATCGGGATCCATTATATAGGACGAGGAGGAGAAAGGTCTAGGTTCGGGATCGCTCTCCTCCTCCTCAAAATCATCACTGTACTCCTCGACAACCTGTTCAACCGGCTCGCACAGATCATTCTATATTATCCCCGTGCTCTTATCTTTCAGTTGAAGGAGAAAGAACTCTACTCATTTTAACCTCCCCTCATGATAATTTTCCATTTTATACCAATTCTATTAATTCAATAGAGATACAAATTGGATGATATTGAAAGAGATGTTTGAAGAAAATGATGACCAGTTTGGAGTAAAATACGACGGAAAAGGCACAAATAACTAATGAATTGAATGACTAAAAGCAGAGGAAAAATAGATAATTCGGATTTTCAACAAATAAGAAGAACAAAATATAAGAGCACGGTTAATCAGCTGACCCGAAGTTGAGCAAGGGTTTTGCTCCGGGTTACACTGTGAACTGTGGGTTCAGCTCCGGATGCAGCACAATTTACGTCATGAAAGGAGTGTCTTCTCTTCAATATATCTGAACTAAGTCTTTTCCAATCCTTTCCATTACATTGTCCCATGTTCACCTTGACAAAATCTCTGGAAAAAACCCGATTTTTTAATTTTTTTTTTTGACAGGCTCCCTGCTTTTGTTTATCAAACTGACTCAGAGAATAGAAATCGCGTGGGAGGTTTAGGTTTAGGTAGGCTTACTCCAGTTCTCACTACTCAGGGCTCAAAATACTTAATCACTATCTCTGCATTAACATCAGATCATTCACACACAAAAACTTTCTAACTTTGAAGAATCAATGTTATTTTAAATGTATTTCAGAAACTGTTTTCGATATAATTAGAATAATCTATATCTGAGCAAGAAACTTTTAAATTTGACAGAATTCATCTCATTCTCTCGTGGAGGGGAGATTAGCTCAACTTTCCTCATTGGTCACAAGAGAGATTTAAACAGTATAAGATTTGTTCTGTTCAAACAATATTAGATTTGTTCTGTTCAATCAATATTTGATTTATTATAACATTAGGATCAATTTTCACTAATGAAAGATCAAGAAGAGAATGAGATAAACCAATGCTGCCCTTTAAAAGTTCCTGGCTCAAATTTCTTTACTAGCCAAGGACCTAGATTGCCGAATCAAAAATAGAAACAAACCCTCTTATATCTGTTCATTTCAGGGCTTATCTAGAATTAAAACCAAAGATATCGATCTCATTGATTTAATTATCCATATTTAATCTATAAGTAATACACACCTAGTAAGTCCAATGAAATAAGCTAGAAAGCGGCAGAATTTAACAAATCAATGTTACTACAAGGAGAGTTAACTAACCCCCAGGATTAATATAAAAACATGTATATGCATGTATCAGTTAGATTTGTAGATATCTATTTTATTGGAGTATTTTTGTTGAAACATAAGAAAAAAAACTTTTATATTTTTTGTTTAAATGTTACACTTTTCAACACTCAAACTTTTCTTAAGACTTTTTTTTATAAAATACTATTTAATCCTTTTGTTAGATAATTATCATTTTACGCAGGTGTATTGAAAATCACTTTATCAAGACTTTCATTGTCAGGCAGAGTTTCTACACGCAAAATATTCACAAAGCCCTGAATATGCCTGGATTGCATGGATTAAACAACTGCATTATTGAGAATTAAAGAATACCTAGAGAAGGCCTGAGTTTAGGCCTCATCTACCTGTACCTGCCTCCAAACCTTCCTTAACTTCAACTGTGATGTAAATAATCAATGTTTTTAATAAACTATTAACATCATTTAATCAATATTTTAAGGTATTTTCATTTTATTAAAAAAAAACTAAAAAACATTTAACGTCATGTAACGTGAACGTGGTAGAAAACAGATTTTTCATTTTCATAAAAATTTTGGATTGAGTCAAAATAAAAAAAATCATTTTTTAGTAATTTAAAAAAACACGAATATATTTTACTACAAAATCTTTTGTTGTAAAGTTCTCAAATTATAAATAAGTTAGAATAGTTAGAAGAATTGTTGAAAAGAAATATAAGAGTTTGTTAGAAAACAAATAGATTTAGCCTCAAAATGAATTTAGTATGAAAGCTTGATAAACTGCAATGTTCTTGTGATATTTGTTAACAAAGCAAGCTTTATAAGAAACAAATATAAAAAGTCAAAATAATATTCGTACTTTACTTCAATGAACAAAAGGGAAAACAACTCAGCCAACTTGAGCAGATAAATTTTGTACGAATTAATAAAAAAATCTAATTTATACAAACATTAAAATTTCACGAAGGACGCATCTCATATATTTAGGTTTTTAATTGTTTCCCACAAAGCTGGGAAGATTTGATACTCCTGGCGCGCCAAGTCTAACTACGCGTATAAGGTTCATAATAGATAGATAAATACCAACTCAAATAAAAAAATACAAAGTCTCTTTGTATAATGCAAGCAAATTATTTTAAAAACACAAATTTAAGGAAGAAATCAAATATCCAATTTTGCCTTGCTTATGAAAGAATTAAAATAAAAACACAGGGAGAACAAAATATACAGAAATTAATACAGAAATAAAGAACAAAAGATCAGATTTAAAGAGAGAACTGGAAAAAACAAGAATAAATGAAGAACAGGAATACAGGGAGAACAATACATGGAGAATATGAATACAGGGAGAACAAGAATACATGAAGAACAGGAATACAGGGAGCACAATACATGAAGAACAGTAATACATGGAGAACAATACATGGAGAATAGGAATACAGGGAGAACAAGAATACATGAAGAACAGGAATACAGGGAGCACAATACATGGAGAACAGTAATACATGAAGAACAATGCATGGAGAATAGGAATACAGGGAGAACAAGAATACATGGAGAACAGGAATACATGAAGAACAGGAATACAGAGAATACAGGAATACAGGGAAAACGATACATGGAGAACAGGAATACAGAGAATACAGAAACACAGGGAGAACAAGAAAACATGGAGAACAGGAATACAGAAAAAAACAAGAATAAGAGAGAAAAGGAATACAGGGAGAACAAGAATACACGGAGAACAGAAATTCAGGGAGAACAGGAATACAGAGAATACAGTAATACAGGGAGAACAATAATACAGAGAAAAAAGGAATACAGGGAGAACAAGAATACACGGAGAACAGGAATACACGGAGAACAGGAATACAGTAATACAGGGAGAACAGGAATACAGAGAATATAGTAATACAAGGAGAACAGGAATACATGGAGAACAAGAATACATGGAACACAGGAATACAGAGAGAACAAGAATACATGGAGAACAAGAATACATGAAGAACAAGAATAAAGCGAGAACAAGAATAAAGCGAGAACAAGAATAAAGGGAGAACTGGAATACAGTAACAGGAATACAGAGAATACAGTAATACAGGGAGAACAAGAATACACGGAGAACAGGATTACATGGAAAACAATAATACCTGGCGAACAGGAATACATGAATACGGTAATACAGGGAGATCAGGAATACAGGGAGAACAGAAATACAGGGAGAACAGAAATACAGAGAATACAGTAATGCAGGGAGAACAAGAATACAGGGAGAACAAGAATACAGGGAAAACAAGAATACACGGAGAACAGAAATACAGGGAGATCAGGAATACAGAGAATACAGTAATACAGGGAGAACAAATACATAGAGAACAGGAATACAGAGAATACAGTAATACAGGGAGAACAAGAATACATGGAGAACAGGAATACATGGAGAACAGGAATACATGGAGAACAGGAATACAGGGAGAACAGGAATACAGAGAGAACAGGAATACAAGGAGAACAGGAATACAGGGAGAACAAGAATACAGGGAGAACAAGAATACAGGGAGAACAAGAAGACACGGAGAACAGGAATACAGGGAGATCAGGAATACAGAGAATACAGTAATACAGGGAGAACAAATACATAAAGAACAGGAATACAAAGAGAACAAGAATACATGGAGAAGAGGAATACAGGAAAAAAAAGAATACACGGAGAAAAGGAATACAGGGAATACAGAAATAACAGGAAAACAAGGAGAACAGGAAAACAGGATGAACAGAAATAAAGGGAGAACAAAGAGAACAGATAGAACAGGAATAAGGGAGAACAGGGAGAAAAGGGAGAACAGGGAGAACAGGAATACAGGAAAAACAGAAAGAACAGGGAGAATTGGTAGAACTGGAAGAACAGAGAGAACAGTGAGAACAATGAGAATAGTAATAACAGGGAGAACAGGGAAAACGGGGAAAACAGGGAGAACGGAGAGAACAGGGAGAACAGGGAGAACTCGGAGAACAGGGAGGACAGGAAGAACAGGGAGAACAGGGAGAACAGGGAGAACAGGGAGAACAGGGAGAACAGGGAGAAATGGGAGAAATGGGAGAACAATAAAATTAGGAAAAGATGGAGAAAGCGTATTTTCAGAATTATGGTTTTGAATAAAATGTTGATGGATTTTTCATCCGATATTGTAAGGTACTTGAGGTATGATTAATATAGGGATACAATATTTGATGGTTTTATCATATGAGAGTCAGAAAGGATTATATTTTGATATTCGTCGTCACCGATTTGTGACGAAACAAAAAGAGAACTTTTCATAACCTAGGCTTTTAGGACGCTTCGCGCCACCTCTGAAAGTCGCCATTTTAAATATTTCCCAAATTTTCACGGATTTTCTGTCTAAATTGGTTTCACAAATAATAAATGTCTACTTTTTTTACGGGAAAAATTTTTCAACTTTGACCAACCGTAAACCTTCCCTGGGGGGTTTCGTTATTTTATGAAAGTTAATTTCAGTCTCTCCCTTTAAACATCTTTCGATACTTCTCTATCTTTCTTTGTTATTTTAACTCAAGACTTTTTATTCTCTATTTCATCAATTAGCGTGAGTTGGCAACCCATATCAATTTAGAGGGGGGGCCTGGGGGGGGGTCCAAAAATCGTTCTCTAGGAATATACCTATCTGTCCTGTCTTTTCACATTTTTTCCGTTATTTCTCTTTATTTTTTTAACCTTCATTTTTTACAATCTTTTTAATTCTTTTTTAACTTTCTCTTTTTATTTTGTATCCTATCAAACCATATATTTACTTTCTTTGAATTTCTTTATTTTAGAACAATGGACTTTGTTCCTCGCACATACAGTGCAAAATCAAAACATTAACAAACTAAAATGAAAATCTTACCGTCGGTTCTTTTGATGTCGACATTCACCCCCATCCTGATCCCTCCCATCACGTTCTCCGCGTCCTCGGTCATCTTCATCAGGACAAATTCACAGTCACAACAGTTATCCTGCAATCTCACTTAGTTCTTTCTATATTTTAAACTGGTCTGTTCACAACTAGTCGATAACTCAACTGGTTCACAAAAACCCTCGCATCGAGAATCTGAAAAATTCAAATTTAATAAATTGGTAAATTCCTGTGACAGAGAGAAGAAAAACTTGAAATAAAATGTATAATTAAGTAATTTGACACTGATACTGAAAATTAAAATAATTTGCTCATCGGAATTTATTCATCGAGTAGTTGGATCCGAGTGGTTCAGTGAGTAATTTTCAACCATCTGTGTTGTATCGACTAGACTCTCCTTGAGTACCTAGATACAGCTGAGTTCTCGCCACCCTACCTTACAACTTCGCATCTAGGAAATACAGTTAAAAAAGGCGGCAATAATTAAACAAGGTTTTTAAGATGACAAAGAAGGATTTCAGTATGATTTTATAGTAATTACAAGATTACAAAATTAAACAAAGAGGTTTAAAGTGATATTTTACTGCACCCCCCCCCCCTACCCCTACAGTAACTATCCAGTTTTAAGTTTCAGTACTTCGAGCGGCCGTTCTCTATAGAAAGTTATGTAGTTCACGTACTTTGGGGGACGATATGTTGGTTGCGGTGGATTCACATTTGAACTACTCCCGTTTGAACTTTTGTTCGTTTGAACTATTGTTTATTTGAACTACTGAAATGACGTATCCTGTTATAGTTCAAATCAACACATTACTTGCTCATTTGAACTATTTTTCTACCAATTCAGTTTTTAAATTTTTTTATAATTATATGAAGTTAAAGGGACCATACAATTAATTAGATAACATATACACAGATGTTTCAAATAAACATAAAAATAGTTCAAATAATCAAAAAATAGTTCAAATGAACATAAAAATAGTTCAAATGAACATAAAAATAGTTCAAATGAACAAAAAATAGTTCAAATGAAATAGTTCAAATGACANAAAAAGGGGTCTGTCCTGATGAGTCCTATAGAAAACGATTTTGACCCCCCTATCAATTTTGTACATGACCATTTTTTTCATCAAGTTTATTAATATTTATTTACTATGATTTTAGGGTTAGGTTAGATTAAGCTCATTTTTGGGCCGAGCGCTGCGGCTAGGACGGGCTTATGGGCCGAGCGCTGCGGCCAGGAAAGACCTCTATAATTCAACAATTTTTAATAAAATTAGTGTATATTTATTGTTAGGTTAGGTTAAGCTCATTTCTGGGCCGAGCGCTGCGGCCAGGGGGCCGAGCGCTGCGGCCACATGTCTGGGCCGAGCACTGCGGCTAGCACAGGCTATGGGGCCGAGCGCTACGGCCACATGACCAATACTAATTTGCTGTAAACTAAAAAAATAATGGTCATACAAAATTGATAGGTTCTATTTTTATGTCTAATTTGAACTATATTTTTATGTCCATTTCAACTATTTTTTTGTTCATTTGAACTATTTTTTTGTTCATTTGAACTATTTTTATGTCCATTTGAACTATTTTTATGTTCATTTGAACTATTTTTATGTCCATTTGAACTATTTTTATGTCCATTTGAACTATTTTTTTCATTTGAACTATTTTTTGTTCATTTGAACTATTTTTTGTTCATTTGAACTATTTTACGTACATTTAAACTATTTTTATGTCCGTTTGAACTATTTTAATGTTCGTTTAAACTATTTTCTTATGTATTTCATTTAAAATATCAATAGTTCAAACGATTCAAATGATTGTTCATTTCAACTATATACTCACGTGGTACCACGTGCAGTAGTTCAAACGAACAATAGTTCAAATGAACAATAGTTCAAACGGGAGTAGCTCAAATGGGATAGCATCGTTGGTTGCTAGATATCTCATGCTAAATTCTTATCTGATAATGGAGAATTTCTCCGTACGCTTAACGACCATAACAGGAGACGCCAAGTTCTCGACCATATAGTTTATGGAATGAACGGCCTCTGAAAACTAACAGGCCCCTTGAAAAAGAAGCCTGTACATTTGATAAAACGATTTTTATTCCTTAATAAGCGGGAAAATAAGCAGAAACCGTCTTGAAGCCTGTCACAACCTTTATCCGACTACATAATATACATATTCTAAATAACATTTATTTAATCACAGCGAGGTTAAAAACTATATTAATCATTACATTTGATATCAGATCACACCTAGATCACACCTATATGAAATAATCTATGTGTATAAATCTGTGGATTGTGGAACTACATAAAAAAACATTTTACAGGATGGACGGATGACACGTAAATGACATTGTTACTGATCATTTGTTTTTTTAATGGTAACTATTTTACCGAGTGAGCCAAATGACATTAGATTTTCCATTGTGCACTTAAATATTAGAATTAAGTGTAGGGTGTCCTACAAAACATGATAGTTAATTTGCAGCACTCATTTGTCAACCTAATTTTACGAATACGATTCTTGAAACGTTAATCATAAAATTTCCCCAATCTCAAAATTACCCAAAATATCGTGAGAAACCTTGTAAATTGAATTGATAAATTTAACTAAATTGATATCTAATATCAAATGGCTCATACTAAGCGTAAGAACTACTTAATGTTATTACTGGTTAGATTTAAGGCATTAGACCGGACCAGGCATATTTCACTGGAATTATCTCTCCGTCCTATCCAGCTAGGAAATATCTCCAAACCCTAGGTTCCATTTCTCAAACGAGGCGAGACATTCAGGACTCAAACTTTTTCGAACCCTCTCACACGACTTTTCGAAATCCTGAAAAAAAAATTAAAAGAAAAGAAAATATTATCCTATTAAAATTAGAAAGTGGCTTCATTTGAGATTTATATCTTACTAAGTAGATCAGATATAAAGTTTTATTTAGGGATTTATCTTTTTCGGAACAAGAAAATTTGGAACTAAAACTAACCTTAATATTTATAGATCTCATCTCCTCGGGTTTAATTTTAACCAGCTCTGCCGTTGAAATCTCCCTAAGAGGTGCCATAGCTGCGTCCCGAGCCAGGTTCGTTATATCACTGCAGGTGTACCCATCAGTCAGCAGAGCAACTTTATCCAGGTCCTTTCTAGACAGTGGAGATCCGTGCTTGGAGATCAGAGATGATACAAGAGCAATCCGTGCGTTTTTATCCGGCATTTGAACGTAAACTCGCTTCGTGAACCTAGAGGAAACAATAAGTTTATGATTTACTTAAATCGTTTGAAAAAGAGCTAAAATTGCGTAGAAGGGGAGGGGACTTCACGTAGAAGGGGAGGGGACTTCACGTAGAAGGGGAGGGGACTTCACGTAGAAGGCGAGGGGACTTCACGTAGAAGGGGAGGGGACTTAGGAGAGAAGGCGAGGAGGTTTATCAGGACCTAGAATTACCTACGGAGAGCTGCATCGTCCAGCTCTTGAGGACGATTTGTTGCCGCTACAACAACTATTTTTTCCTCGCAACCTAAGCATTGAGATAATATTAGATTTAGAGATTCGAATTAGATATTTATTAATATTAGAGATTTCATATTTTCAGTACCTGTCAGCATTCCTTCAAACTGAAGAAGAAATTCAGTTTTAATTCTTCTCATGGCTTCATGTTCTCCAGTCCTTCGTTCAGAAAGAAGAGAATCTATCTCGTCTATACAAAAAAAAATTTCGTAGTTAAATAATAGGCTTTTTTCATCTTTAAAAATAATTAATATCCTTCCGTCCTACGCCTAAAAGTAAACTAATTCCATTCTCCTTCCTTCACAATGAACCCTCACCCTTATTCTTTCGTCGTAGACTAAGAAAATCTATTGAAAAGTTATATTTTTATTCTCCTGTCCTATATACCCCAAAAAAATTCAATCTCCGTCCTACACTCTGTGTTAAGATTATTCTTGTTCTCCGTCCTATAATCATTTTATCTTAACAATCTTATCTTTTAAAAAAATATTCTTGTTATCCAGCCTAACCTCAAAGAATCTATCTTGTCTTAACAAACTTTTCTTACTTATAATCTTCTCCGAGAATCTTAAAAACACCCTTTTTCTCCATCCTTCACTCAAAGATTTAATGTCATCTTAAAAACTAATCTTATTCTCCGTCCTTTACTTAAGAACCGATTGTATCTTTAAAAAAAGACATTCTTAATAAAAATTTAAAAAATATTCAAAACTATTTTATTTGAACCAACTTTCTAAACTCAAAGAATCTATTTGATCTAAAACTACTACTTTGTAAGTTTACCGATGAAGATGATAACAGGTTGAATAGCTCTAGCAACACTAAACAGAGTTCGAACCAACTTCTCTCCCTCTCCAACCCATTTACTGGTCAGACTACTGGAGCTGATATTTACAAGGTTACACCTAATATAGGATTTCAAGTCATAAAAATTATTTCTTTCCTGATTTTTTTTTAAATAATTGTTAAAGTTAGGATAACTTGATATATTTGTCAAAATTCTAAATATCAAGCAATCACTGGTTTGTGATTTAAAAGCCGTCCCAGTTTCGAAGACTAATACCGCCAACGGAGTTCCGTTGGCGGTATTGGTCTCACACAAATCTAAAAAAAATAACTTACTGCGCCTCTGTAGCCAAGGCTCTAGCTAGTAATGTTTTTCCATTCCCAGGCGGTCCAAACAGTAACAATCCTAAAATTCAAGTTCACTTTATCTTTCTTTCAATCTTCAAAAAGAACAACACAAAAATAAAAAAGATGACAGAAAATTTTGTAATTTTATTTTTCTAACCTCTGGCCGGAGATCTTAGTCCTGTAAACAGCTCTGGTCGAAGAGACGGGAGAACAACCATCTCATGCAACGCAGATTTGGCCTAAACATTAACAAAATAAAACTTAAAAACGAATCAAGGAGGTAAAAAATAGAATTTGGTTTTGTTTAATTTTAAGTCTTTAAACATCTTAATTCCGACTTGGGATTAGGTTGAGTAGAAATGTATCTCCGGTACTTTACCTTTTCTTGCCCCGACACATCAGCAAACTTTACTCCGGTTGAGGATTTAGGCACAACCTCGTCCAGGATCATCTCCACCAACTTCTGATCCAGGCTCTTCAACCCGGTACACTTACTCTTCAATTCATCCTTCCAGCTCCTACCGTCATCTGAACAGAATTGAAATCAGAACTTTTCTTATAAAAATCTGTAGTTGGTTAACGACCTCCTTGAAGGACCTTTTTAATTATATTTTGTGGATTAAAGATCATATTTAGCCTCTAGACAAATGTTTAAAGCAGACATAAAAACTTGTGTGTTGAAATAATTGATCTTGAACGCCTGATCTCGATATCCATTGTCATCGCTTTTAAATTTTAGGATAAATGTTTGATCCCTCAATTCAAGTTATCCCTGCAGGGTATAAACATCTCGGGATATCGAAGAGGAATTAGATTAATACTCTTAGATCTGCAATAAGATAGAGAACAATGCTTGATCCTGAGATTCACAATACACAAGTTCTGACTTCTGAGTTCGAATTTAAAGAATTTTAGTCGCGACTTAAATTTAAGCCGCGGCTCAAATATTGTTGGTTCCACTTAAAATTGTATTCAATTTTTCAAGATTTAAGCCGAGCACAATTGAAACCGGTTTTTGGCAGATTTATGCCTTCGCTCAAATTCATTAAATTCGGACACAGAACACTTTATTGTTAGTAGTTTCTTACCATTGCTTTTAGTCCTTCGAGGCTTGTTAACAGCGTTCGAACCGTTGGCACTTATAGATTTCATTCTCAGCTCCGTAGCTCGGTTGTTCCTGGGAACTCGAGATCCAGCAGTTGAAGATGATTTGATCCTAGGAGTAATTAAACTGGTTGGTTTAGAGACAACAGGAGTGCTCCGGGTAGGTTTAGGAACTGCAGCAGGATGGGTTCGGTTTCTTCTCTCCTCGTCCTCGTTTGCTCTGATACTGAGTGAGTGTAGATGAAGACTAGTGTTTAGATAGTTTAATCTCTCCTCTGCAGTTGCCAGGTTTTCTCTCATCTTCTCTTTCAGTTTCTGAGCTCGAACCAGGGACTCATCATGAAAGTTCGTCTATAAAAATCAAATATTATGGCGAAGGCTATAGTCTATAAATTAAGTGTTCGGAGGAATAACCGTCAAATTAAGCGTAAATAAATTTAAATTTTAAAAACTAAATTAAAAAAAGTTTTATCTTAATTTAGAAAACTTGAATTATCGAGAGGTTAAAAGTCCTATTTTTCACCCAAGCTTGAAAAATTAGATGTAAAAAATGTAAAAAAATCTTTTCTTTTTAACAAATCACCATTCTAACTATCAAGAACCAATTATGAATATCAAGTCTTATTTAGTACCGGGATGTAGAGATTGACTCCAAGCTTTAGAGCTTCAATTCCCTTCTCGTAGAGCGGTATTGCCGCGGATTTGTTCTCCAGTGTGGTCTCGGTCTCGTCTATCTTCAAGGCCTGACTAATGAACAGGAAACTATCCTTGTGCAATTCCTTCTGCTTCGCAACATTAGGATGTGTAGGATTCGGTCCAAGGTTTCTAAACAAAATATTAAGTTTAAGTCCAGGGTTACCCACAAAGGATGAGACTCCAGGGACGACTGTACAGAATTCATACGCTCTCTTTCCTTCAAATCATGATTCGCTGCAACTGTAAACTTGTTTATTTCTTTGCTAAATCATTTTATAAGCTATTAAAAGCCAAGGCAGAGGACTTAATTAAACCCTGGCATCGTCATATTCAAGTCTCATCCTTTGTGGGTAACCCTGTATTTTAAAATCAAGATCCATAATACTCGACATAGAATTCAAAGCAGTTTTTAGCCCTTACTGTGCTTTAATTGGGACCGGAATCTGAAGAAAATAAGATGAAAATCTAGGATTAGTTTTGATTTGCTTAAACTGCCTTATCTCACGACTTGACAGTAAAACCATAATAAAACAGGATACAAGGCGTCTTTGATTTATATTTATAATATTCGATTAGAATTTTTTAATATAAAACCTGTTCAAACACTAAATATTGTGCAGTCATTCATTACGCCGCAATTATTATTATTATTATTATCATCAATTGTTTCCCTACCTCGCCATTTCCTCTATTGAGGTGTAGGAGATACTGGAGAACAAAGAGCTGGATGAGTCAACACAGAATGGAACCCCAGTCCTTGATAATGAGTTCCCCATTCAATCCACCAGGTTCCAACTTTCTATCCACTACTCCAGGATGATGAACTGATCCTGACTCAGTGACCATTATACTTTCATCTCTGAAATACATACAAGGTCAAACGTATTTTTGACGGTATTGAGTTTCAAACACGGATTTTTCTGGTTCACAATACAAAAAAAAGTTTTTTGATATCACTAACAATGTTAACAGACAGTATTTAAAAAATCTAGTAGTAGTAGTAATGATAATAGTTAAATAAACACTGGAGAGAAATTAATAAACAATTCATTCATAGAATAAACGATTAATAATTTAAGGAAATGCTACGTGTTGTGCCTTCTCCTCAGAATATTCAGGTACTTCCCTCTAAAATTAAAAAAATCATATCATTTTAACAGGCGTAGGTTTAACTGTTATTCAGGGTTTCAGAGACAAATATTTGTTCAGTCTTATTTAACAGTTCCTAGTTAGCTGTACGAATTCTACTTTGTCTTTACAACACCTCTTAGCATAAACAAGATTATATCAATTCAGAAACCCGAAGCCAAACTTTAGAATGAGTTTAAGGAGTCAATCGAGTCTCGTACTTGGTGTGGGACTTGCTAAACATTCTTTTCATTTTATACCTTAATTTGTGTTCCAACTTATTTCTGTTCTGTCCTTTACATTTCTAATACCTTACAAAAGTGTTGTTTAATGCAAGGATATTTGCATGAAAGACATACTACATATAAGAAAGGTAAACAATAATGTATTTAAAGAAGAATGGGCGGTATTTCACCATTACCTTGTCATTTCCTTTGACTCCTCCTGTCCCAGCTGGTAAGCCAGGTTCTGTAGTTTTCTAACTTCGTTTAGTATATCGGGAACAGACAGGGTTCCAAGCTGCATTAATAGTTCCATATCATCCTTAGTCAACCCTTGTAACCATTCTCCAGGCTAAGAATAGTGAAAAATTAGATGTTTTAGAAGAAGACATATAAGAAAGCAAATCTTAACAAGGGGAGAAAGGGAGTTTCGTTACTGGAAGATGTGAACATGTATTTCTTCGGTTTTTTTTAAGTTTTATTGGAAATACAGAGTAGGATTTGATAGGATAGAGGAGTAAAGAAAAAGTAGGGATGGATGGAGGAGTAAAGGAAAATAAGACACGGATATAGGAGTAAAGGAAGAGTAGGGATGGATAGATGAGTAAAGAATGAGAAGAGACGGATAGAGAAGTAAAGGAAGAATAGGGGCGGGTCGAGCAGAAAAGGAAGTATGGTAGGATAGAGAATTAAAGGAAGAATAGGGATTGATAAATGAGTAAAGAATGAGAGAGACGGATAGAGAAGTAAAGGAAGAATAGGGGCGGGTCGAGCAGAAAAGGAAGTATGGTAGGATAGAGAAGTAAAGGAAGAGAAGGGACGGGTAGAGCAGTATAGGAAGTATGATAGGATAGAGAAGTAAAGGAATGTTAAGGATAGATAGAGAATTAAAGGGTAGGGTAGGGATAGATAGAGAGGGGAGTAAAGGAAGTATGAATGTATGGATTTTATACTAGAGAAAGTATATGATGAGTAGGGCTAAATATAAAAGTGAATATGGAAACAGGTGTAGAGACAGAACACGGATAGAATAGAAAGTGTAAGGATAGATAAAAAATAATATATCTGGAGAGAGTTAGAGGAAGATTGAGATAGAAATTATTTGGATAGAAGTAAAATGTTTGGTCTGAACCTGACTAGGTGAGGATTGATTGGTTGTTGGAGTAGCTGGAATGAACTGGTTTACTCCAGGTATCTGCTCCGGCCATAGATCTGGAGAGGATCTATCAAGTTTTTCCAAAGCTCTTAAACTGAGTTCTAAATCCTCGAGGTCGGATTCAGCCTCCACCTGGAGCGAACTGTTTAAAATAGGATGGTTACTACTGGACTGGTTGTGATCTGCTCCGTTCTCAGCTCCGAGATCCGATAATAAATCTCCGACCAGAGACATTATGAATCACTGATCCTTCTCTGAAAAGTCTTGTATTGAAAAATTCTCAATTGACGAGAGCAAGTCCATGAAATGAAATTTAATAAAATATCCGCACCATATATGTAAAACCTGTCTGAAATGTATGTTTTTGTTTGTCCTTCAGTTCATATTTATTCAAATTTGTAGGTTACAGTTAGGTTCGGTCTAGTCTAGCTACCTGAAACTACATAATTACTCACACACAGGTTTACTCTCTCATGGATCCTAATCCACTGAATCCTCAATTCATCTTCAGATCAATAAATTCTTCGATAATTAAATATTGTTAACAGAAGATTCCCCCCCCCCACATACCCCAGTCTTCCTATCCTACCTGTACTTCTTATCTATAAATATACTTTGCTCGTCTGTTTGTATCAACTAAACGTCAAAACTACTAAAATTATCGGACCTAAACTTTGTTTAGCTTTTCTCATAACCCCAGGTAAGGATTTTGGATGGTCGAACTTAAAAATGTAGAAAAAATGTGAACATTCATTATTTTTGAATACCAATTTATAAAGAAAAATCCTTGACATTTTAGTCATACAATTACGAAGAAAAATGTGGATTTATAAAGCAAGAGTAAAAAGCTAAAATTGTTAATGTGAAAGGGACGCGAAGCACCCTTGTAACCAATATTTTAATATTATTCCTATGTTCTGAATGAAATATGCCATGTTGGACAAAGCAGGGCCGGTGGATATTAAATATATTGCTTATTGAAATCATAGACAGAGGAAATAACAAGTTTAACATCTAGTTTTTCCATAGAGTGAGCAGAAGGGGTCATCAAAAATCTTATTGATCTACAAATAAATGTGTAAAGAGCAAAAAGTTTGTTTTATTAAGTTAACTCGGACCAGTGGATCCGGATTCAAGGATCCAAAATTTAGCGGATCTACCGGATCCGGATCCTTAGCGCTGAATTTAACAGGATTTTATCTGATGTCATTTTATGATATTCTAACCTTAGATAAAAATAAGATTTTTTTAATATTTAATGTTTTCAGAATATAAATAAAACAAATTAATTTTAAAAGTTGATGATGTATCATTTTATTAAGTAATATCTGAACAAAAGATTGAAACCAATTGCAAGCAAATAAAATAAAACAAATGGTTTTATTTATAATTAACAATAAAGCTGACTGTATTAAAAGAATTGATAGTATCTATTATAAGTTTAAATGAATCACAGCGACGATGTGACGCTTTAAATTCTTCCCCCACATAATCCCACACGATTACAAATTCTTAGTATTTTAACCACATCATTAACTGATGCAAGGAAATCTAGTAAAATCTTGTAATCGTGTTTTAACACAAGTTTCCTGATCTGTAAATGATGAGGTTCAAGATAGGTTAGCTCAGCTTAGTTGGCTAGCTAGGCTAGTTCAGTAAGAATATCTAATTAACATAGTTCAACCAGCTCAAACAAATATAATTAAATAAACTAGTTTTCAAAAGACTGGAATTTTCTAGTTTAACTAGCTCCAGTAGCTGATCTCATTCAACTAGCTCTGTATTGAGCTTTACATGCAGATTTGGTACGCTACAGCGGTTTAACTGGAGTAGCTTAACTAACTCCAGTAGCTCAACTTAATTCCCGTTTTCTCTACAGTAGCTGAACTGAACTGTAGGTTTAACTCCAGTAGTTGAACTGAACTGTAGGGTCATCTCTAGTAGCAGAACTGAACTGTATGTTTAACTCAAGTTTCTGAACTTAAACATGTAGGTTCAGTTTACTCCAGGAACTGGTGTACTGTATATCTGCAGGTTTAACGGTGTGTAGTGTATGTGCTCCTGCTCCTCTGTATTTACGAACAGGATTGCAGCTAGTTTGCTGGGTTCATAGATTCTTGCTTGCAGATTACATTAAAACTCTGAAATAGATAAAAATGTATTCATGCAACTATTTCATTTCAACCCATTTGTTTATTTATACTTGGAACAAAAATGGCGAACGTTATAAAAATGTGCTCTCTAGTATTTTAGAACAATTATCAAACCAGAAATAAAATCCGAAATTATAAGTCTATTATCGTTTATATACTACAGTGAATCCCAGATATATGATAGACCGTCAGAAGTTTTTTGATAATTCTAACAAAACTTCTTTTTATTTTTAATTCAAGGTAAATTAATAGCCCTGAAATATGAATACAATTAATATATTAATATTAAACTCTTTTTTTTCTGCGGGATTTGATCTTAAATATGTAATACGACATTATTAAAAACTCTTGCTTTGTATTCATGTATCTGGGATTCACTGTGCTTAAAATAGTTTTTCTAAAAATTGATTGAAGATAAAAAAGACTTTTTTTCTTCAATTTTTCAGATTGGGCTTAATTAGGAATGTGGGTTCTGTTAAAACGGGCCGTTGAATTTAGCAATTTTAGAGCTGAGAATATTATTTTTTTATCACTATTGTGAATACTACCAGTTTAGGAGTCTTGGATAGATAAGAGAGATATGTTACAGGTCTGTACGATTCCAAAGTATTTTTTAAGTTTTTACCTCCAATTTTCTGTGCTTCTGAGTTTTTGTTTTGCCTGAACCCCGGGTAGTGCTGTCTAAGCTGTGTTGCTCTGTGCTGACTGAAGCCTGGAGGAGGTGTAGCTGTGCTTCCTCCCCACCCACCCAGCTGACCACCTTGTCCCATATTATGCCCGTTACGGCCTCCTAGGCCTAGAGAATTGAATCCAGGTAGAAGGCTTGACTGAGAGAAGGGTTGGTGCTGCTCACTAGTCAACTGCTCCAGGTTTGCAGTTATCCAGTTTGGCGGAGATTCAGCCCGACCGAACCCGAGTTCACCACGTAGACTCCCAGCTAGTAGATCACGTGACATATCTCTCTCTGGATGAGAGAGTTGACCGGTAACTATAGCAGGGTCAAGAGCAGTCCAATCGTGACCTAATCCAGAGCTATTTATCTCTCCCCAGTCTGAAAGAATAAAATTTGAATATTTTCTTTAATTAAATTAAAAATTTGTTGATGTACTTGAAAAATGTCCTTACTAGAGAAAGCACACTTACTTGAGTTCTGTTGAATTCTCTCGTGACCAAAGTTATGAAAATTCCCTTGCAGGCCGAATGACTGTTGTTGTTGCTGCTGTTGTTGTTGCTGCTGCTGTTGTTGCTGTTGAGCAGAATTATTCCCGCCAAAACTGACATTTACGTTTGGAAGAAGTGCTCTCAAACCGTCCTGATAAAGAATAAAGATTTAGTAAACTAAACAGAGGGAGAAGGTAAATTTAAGTGACATCACGAATAAGACTTTTTGACCTCGTAGCTTCAATCGTTTTGATTTTAAGAACAATTGCGAGAACAGCAAATTTATCCTGTTAAATATTAGAAGTTAAAAACATTTTTTCAATAAGTGGAGTTATGTCTTTAATAAGTGGAGTTATGTCTTCAATAAGTGGAGTTATGTCTTCAATAAGTGGAGTTAGGTCTTCAATAAGTGGAGTTATGTCTGCAATAAGTGGAGCTATGTATTCAATAAACGAAGATTTGCCTTCAATAAGTGGAGTTATGTCTTCAATAAGTGCAGTTAGGTCTTCAATAAGTGAATTAATGTCTTCAATAAGTGGAGTTATGTCTTCAATAAGTGGATTAATGTCTTCAATAAGTGGAGTTTTGTCTTAAATAAGTGGAGTTATGTTTTCAATAAGTGGAGTTAGTCTTCAATAAGTGGAGTTATGTATTCAACCAGTGGAGTTAGTCTTCAACCAGTGGAGTTAGTCTTCAATAAGTGGAGTTATGTCTTCAATAAGTGGAGTTATGTCTTCAATAAGTGGAGTTATGTCTTCAATAAGTGGAGTTATGTCTACCAGTGGAGTTAGTCTTCAATAAGTGGAGTTATGTCTTCAATAAGTGGAGTCTTCAATAAGTGGAGTTATGTCTTCAATAAGTGGAGTTATGTCTTCAATAAGTGGAGTTATGTCTTCAATAAGTGGAGTTATGTCTCCAATAAGTGGAGTCATGTCTCCAATAAGTGGAGTTATGTCTCCAATAAGTTGAGTTATGTTTTCAATCTGATGTGTAAATTACTTCAGTTTGCCGTGTACCTGATAAGATAAAAAAATAACGCGGTGGAAAAGTCTTGAAAGTATTTTTTAAATTCAAACCTGCCAGTCCTTGTTTCCGAACCCATCTCCGAGAGAACTGTGAAGTGGTTGTTTATGATCGAACAACATCCTACTGTGCTCGAGCATAGAGCTTGGTTTCCCGAGCTGGTTGAACATCAGGTCCGACTGACCGGTAAGCTGAGGACCGAACCCTGGAGCTGGAAGTCCACCACGTCCTCCCAACTGACTCTGTCCTCGGGTGAACAAAGAATCCACTCCCCCAGCCCCGGAGAGGAGACGGTTCAGGGAGTGGTCTGACATAAAATTGTACGGGGTTTGCTGCTGGGTTAGGGAGGGATTATGAAATCCTGGGGGCGGGGCCCGAGCTCGGCTGGGCGGGGCAGCACTTGGCCAATCCGGTTCGGGGGTGGGAACCTAAATCAATCTATAATATGAACAGCTCTATAAACAAAATAAGGCTAAAATATTCGAATGAATTAAATATTGATGAAAAGAAAGCCGTGCCAATTATCGGAAATTTTCCACAAACAAGTAGAAGTTGAATTCACGCGATAAGTATTTTGAGATTCTTTCTTTGTGAGAATATCAGGGAAATATTTTTTGCTTAAAATCACCCCACCCCCTCCCTCTTTGACAATGACTTTGTTTAGCAGGATTTAAGAAAAATTGCTAAATCGGGAAAAATATATGAATTTTTTAATCCAAAAAAGTTGTGTCCAGGGGTATATATTTCCTTGAAAAAGTTCTTCTTTCTCGCAGAATTTGAGAATGTTTTACAGGGTTTTATTCATTGAATTGGGGAGAATTTTAGGGGTGAAATAAATAAATTATTGGGTGTTCAGGACGAAAAAGGGTGAAATAACTTGCCTTTTGACGTTTAATTTTTCATTTTTCCCCTAATCTTGAAAAATCATCGCCCAGGCCTCCCCAGGGGGAGTAATTCTTTAAAAAATATACACACACACCCCTGATCTTTGAAAAATGTATACCCATGAAGAATGTTAAATAATGTCTGAAACTAGATTGAGAAAGAAAATAACTAAAATCTCCTGAAGATACCTGATTATTCTGGGCTTCAGCTGCTTTACTCTCACTCTCTAGAAGATCGGCCAATCCCTTTTGTGTCTCGTGGAACGGATCAAATCCTAGATAAATATTCAGGATTGGATGTTGGTCACATCATAGTCGGGAAAATTTGTCTTTTAAACCAATTTGCTATTAATGTAGAATGTAGATAGTATTCTCTAAACCGGCATAAGAACAGTTTTCTAAATAATTTTGTAAAACCTTCATTAGGTTATTCTAAAAATGTTCCTGTTTGATGAGATAAACAAAATATAAATTATCAACTGTGATAATAATATTCACTAAACCGACATAAAAATCATAAATTTTAACAATTATTCTTTTTAAAAATCGAGTTTTTTTGTTTTCTTGTTTCTGGCAAGAAAACGGTCATCAACGTAATAGTTTCCAAGAAATTGGAAATACTGATTTTAGGTTTGATTAAAAATATAGAATAGAGGGGTGTACACTATTCAGTTTACAGTATACATCCCTGAACGAACCCCAGCCCTGGATTAAGAAACTTCCCATGATAAGGAAACGAGAAGAATTTAAAAGATTTAAAACAAATATATTTAAATTCTCACCTAAATCATCTTCTTCTCCATAATTCAAGTCGTCCTCGAACCAGCCTATAAAAAATTATCACTTAAATATTTCCAAAAAACGCAAAACTAAATTTTATTGTTAATAACGCTTTAAAAGTGTCAAAATTGTGGATCAAGTAAAATTAAGAAATTGATTCAGAAAATTTGAGTTTATTTTTTATATTAAAATTCTCCGGTTTCGAGGAAAAATATCTTATTTTTTTATTTGATAAAGCCAGCAAAAATTCTATTTTCATCGGTGATTTTAATTTCCCAGGAATAAATTGGGAATATGAAACTTCGGACAGGAAAGGTGCAAATTTCCTCCAATGCACTAAAGACAATTATTTCGAGCAATTAATTGACTTCAAAACACATATTCGTGGAAATACACTTGATTTACTATTCTCAAACCAGCCAGACAAAATTATAAACATTGAACCGTTGGGAAATCTAGGAAATAGTGACCATTCTATAATAATGTGTGAACTTGAATATAATTCAAAATTTAACGATTCTACAGAAAAAATATGGAATTGGAAAAAAGCTGAATATGATAGACTGGCAGACTTTCTTCATAATGTCGACTGGGAACATGAACTAACTGGAACTCCAACGGATGAAGCATGGACTTTTCTCAAGGATAAAATTTTAACAGGTATGGACAATTTTGTACCAAAAATTCCCCGACGTACAAAGAATTCCCCCAGATGGATGACCTCTATTGTTAAAAGACTTGTTAGAAGGAAGCAGAGACTATACAATATATTTATGGAAACAAGGCGACAGGAAGATGAGATTAGTTTTAAAAAGTTGCAAAAAGAGTGTAAAAAAGCAGTTAGACAAGCAAAAAGAAAATTCGAACAGAAGATAGCTGTAAATGGTAATAAAAGGCCTTTTGTTGCATACATCAAAAGCAAGACAAAGTCTAGAGCCGGAGTAGGTCCACTCAAGGTTGGTAATAGGACAATCAGTGATGATAAAGACATGGCTACGGAGTTAAATAAAGCATTTTGCAGTATATTCACAAAAGAGGTTAACCAAAATCGTCCTACTTGCCAAATTTTTCAAGATTCTTCAATCATAAGCGACATCTATTTTACTGAGAATATGGTTAGGGAGAAAATTAATAAACTTAAATCAACATCAGCTCCGGGCCCAGACAAAATTCCAGCAAGATTTTTAAAGGAATATGTAGACCTTATTTCTTATCCACTTTCGATATTGTTTGATAGCTCTATGAGATCTGGTATTGTACCACAAGACTGGCGACTGGCAAATGTAACACCAATCTTTAAGAAAGGATCAAAAAGTAAACCTGAAAATTATCGACCCGTTTCATTAACATCAATTTGCTGCAAAATTATGGAATCAATCATCAGAGACCAGCTTGTAAACCACCTTAAACTTAATAACCTGATAAAGCAATCACAGCATGGCTTCATGAAGAATAAGAGCTGCACTACCAACCTTTTAGAATTTTTGGACAGGGTAACCACACTGATTGATCAAGGAGATAGTGTAGATGTCATCTACTTAGACTTCAGTAAAGCCTTCGACAAGGTGCCTAAAAATCGTCTGCTAGACAAGATCAAGGCCCACAACATTAGAGGTAATGTTCATAAATGGATCTCTGAATGGTTGAGTGGCAGATTGCAGCGTACTGTACTAAATGGATCATTCTCTGAGTGGTGTGAAGTTTTGTCAGGGGTACCCCAGGGGTCGGTGCTGGGGCCTTTAGCATTTATTATTTTTATTAATGACCTGGATGGAGAAACCTCTCTCATCTCAATAATGAACAAGTTTGCTGACGACACCAAGTTGGGTCACAAGGCTAATATAGAAGCTGACAAAGAGGTACTTCAAAAAGCTCTCGATGATCTCTGTGTGTGGTCGGACAGGTGGGGCATGGAGTTTAATGTTAATAAGTGCAAGGTCTTACACTTGGGTAAGAAAAATAATGAGTTTGAATATTATATGAATGGATCCTTACTGGCATCTGTAGATCAAGAAAGGGATATTGGTGTGATAGTGGAGAAAAGTTTAAAACCTTCCCTACAATGTGCTGAAGCAGCAAAGAAAGCAATGGTTGTGTTGGGGCAAATTACCAGAGCATTCCAATACAGGGATAGATATATATTCTTGAAACTTTATGTTCAGTTTGTACGCTGCCACTTAGAATTTGCATCTCCAGTCTGGTCACCCTGGCACCTTGGCGACATTGAGACTCTGGAGAAGGTCCAAAGGAGAGCAGTTAATTACATCACAGGCCTCAAGGGAGCAACATATGAAGACAAACTTAAAGAGTTAGGTATACTATCCCTGGCTAGCAGAAGAAGCAGAGCAGATCTTATTCAGGTTTTCAAAATTCTGAAAGGAATTGATGATGTGGACAGCACAACATGGTTTACATTGGTTGGGCAGGAGCCACAAAGAATAACCAGAAACACAGCATACCATGGTAACCTTGTAGCAACCAGGTCTAAAATTGACATAAGATCCAACTTTTTTACTAACAGAGTTGTAGCTAAGTGGAATGGACTCCCAATAGAGGTCAAGGACTCTAGAACTTTGACAATTTTCAAATCAAAACTTGATGGACTGCTCAACTAAAACTTCACTTGTGTATTTGAGTATTGTATGGAGTATGCTGAGAACCAATGAGAACCAGGACGATCTGAACAATACTCTGGGGGACTGGAACAGACATTCCTACAATACTCCTACTTGGAGTCCTTGGAATCACATTACAAGTAAGTATTTTCCATGAAGGTAAAATCCCCAATAACAAAACTATTTGTTAAGAAATGTTAATAATGATAATATTTCAATGAAATCTAGAAATTGCATTAGTTCAATACCTGGTTCTTCGGTAAGGTTTCCTGTTAAATGTGGCGCATCAGCAGGTTCTGGAGAATCTGCAGGTTGTATAGGGTCTGGAGGAGGAGTTAGAGCTGGAACTAGATCATCTGGGGGTAGAATACCACTCTCCTCGTCACTCGATTCACTACTAAAAAGGATTCACAGTTCGAACCTTCGAAACAAACCCAACTCCTCGAAAACTCGACATTTGTGTCCAGCAAAAGAAATGATTTTATGTAATAAACAGTCCCTAGAAAATAGGAAAAAACTCGTATTTTAACCCTTGGGAAAAAATTAATAATTTTTAATTTAAATGAAAATAATCATCAATCTCATCACCTTTTTGATTTCGACGATTTATCGTCTTCTTTGCTACTGGAGCTGATGAATCTAGACTTGAAGGTTCCTGGAATATTATTCCCAAGATCTGGCCAGGCAGGGTCTCCACCACCACCTCCACCCCCTCCTCCCATACCACCTCGCAGTCCTCCGTACATATCTAAAAACAAACAAAAATCTTTAAGCAAGTGATACAGGAACTGCAAAAATGAGTTTTGATTTTCTACTACGATCACCGCCCCCCCCCCCCTCATACACTTAAGTTAAATTAAGTGTCTAAGAACTTTTCCGACACTCATTTTTAAGAAATACCATCCTAAAATCATCTATAATTCAAAAACCTCAAAATAGAGGCATGGGTAGATTTTCCAAAATAACATTTATCTCTGTATTTGTTTGAATATCAGTTTTTTAATAGATATTTTGACAAACCTCTTTCCCTGTCTTGTTGCAGAGTAGTTGTTGGTGAGGGTGGACTCTCTCCTACCGGAGTACTTGACAGTCCAGCAATCATGTCATCATGAAGCTGTTTTTCATAATCAGTGTGCTTCCCTTGCTGCATTTCTTCTTTAGTAAAACTAGCGGCATCATCCCCTGAAATAATAAATAATATTATTGACTTATTATCCAACGTTTTTACCCTTAAACTTTCTATATAAGCAACGATTGGTATTTATCCGAGAATATTTTATCGAGGCATTTTTCGAATCCAACTTGTAAAGATAATAAGTTGAAACCCAGATGGATCGACATTTAACAATAGACATGCTTCTGTGAAGAGTTCAAATTGTTTAAGGAATGACTTATAAAATCAGCAGTGCTTAGGATCCGGATCCGGATCCAAGGGGTAAAATATCAACCAAAAACTGCAAAAAAAAAACTTTTTTACTCCTAAAACCAAAATCTGAAGTTTTGAAAAAAAGAGAGATTATAAAATTTCCTCATTTCTGAATGGTTCATTAAGTTTTAGGATAAAAATATGCAAAAAAAAAAAACAGTAAATCTTAAAGAAGTGACCTGGATTCGGATCCGGATCCATTTTTTTCCAATGCGGATCCAGGATCAAGGATCCGGATCCGCATCAAAATTAAATGGATCCTAACAGGATGACAATCCGTTCCAGACTAATTTAAATCTTGTAATTAACACTTCGAGAAACGGTCCTGGGACAGAATCTTCAATCTTCTACTCGTTTTATATCTTATATTTTTATTGTTTGATTTTTGGACAAATTAATTGATTTTAAATGCAGAAAAAAAATTTAATGTGGTTTTTATCCATAAAAAAAAAACATCATTCTCCTACATTGTGTTTAAATCCCACGCAGGAGGTTGTGATGTTCCTTGCAAATTTTTAGTAACCAGATAACTATTTATAACCCTACTGGTTGAAGGGAGGCGGGGTATTAAGTATTCGAGCCAAAAACTTTTCTTTTTCGAGAGGGTTCGAGACTTTTTTGATGAGATTTTTAACCCTTGCTACGCTTTGGTTAAAAATTACGAGCCCCTTCCACCAGTAGGGTTTTAGAAAATTTTATGCCCTAGAAAGAAAGAAATTTGAATTGAAATGTGAACACTGTCAAATTAAATAAATATACAAAAATGGCACGTCAATTATATAACATCTAATATATAAAGTTTAAACTTTTAAAAAGTACATATTTAAAAAAATCCCAAATATTAATGCTGGAAGATGATCATTCAAAAGAATGCGGGAACTTCATGGCAAAAAAATGCGCAAATATTGAAAGGTGTACTCAGCTGGGGTGATATATTACTTTAAAACCCATAAGAAAATAGTAAAAATTTTACCACAGATCAGCTGGGAATATATGGGTTTCAGGATATGTTCACCATAGATTAAAAAAAGGCCACCCAGGGCATAAAACAAATATTTGTAATTTTAAATTTTAGATTTTATCAATTATTCCCTCCTTTAACAATTTCTTCCACTTTTTGGTGTCGTTTTAGAAGAAATGAGAAACCAAGAAGAATAGAAAGATTTAAAAGTCTTAAGAATTTAAAAGATGGCAAAGAAAAATCAGAGGAAAGTGGAGAAAATATTCGAAACTTGATCTACTCACTATGTACAAAAATTAGTTCATCCTTGCTTAGTTTACCAAAGCAATTGAAACTAACCTAATTCGTGAAGATACATGCAGTCGTTCTTAGGACACGCTTGGTTCTTCATGAAGTGAGAACAGTATTTAGTAGTACCAAGAGATGCTTTAAGGGTCCTCCCATCAATATAAATATTATTGACGGCCTGAATAGCCCTCAAGGCATCCTCGGATTTGTAGTATGTCACATACGCACTCGCACTAGGGCCCTAAATGTATTGACAATATAGAAATCAAAATCAAGTAAAAAAAAATAACAAAAGAAACGGGGATCTTAAATCTATGATTCATGCGGGAGATATTTAAAATAAAGATTTTATTTATTATTTTATAGAGAAGATATTACCTGAATTTGAGAGCCCGCATACTGAGTGCTATGATTAATAACTACTTTGTGAATTTTCCCAAATTTCCCGAAATAGTCTTGTTTCTTGAGTATTTCCGGTTCCGCTAGCCGGGGGGAAAGACCAACGACAAAGACCAAATTTTTCTGCACAACCCGGACATTCGCCAAGTGCTTCCGGTTCTCCGAAATCTTTAGCTTTTTAGCCTGATCCTTTTGACGCTTTTCTGCCTTAATCTTGGCAATTTCCTCGCTTGTCAGAGGTTTGAAGTCGGCAGGGTTCTCCGAGTATGCCTGTCTACAAGCAGGACACAATCCGTTTCCTTCTGTTCTTAGTTTATTCCAACAGAATCTACAAATCTAAACAAAAACAGAATTAAATTAAGAATTCAAACAATATTTTAACAAGTATGAGTTAAGCAGTTTAAACATAAATGCAAAGAATAGGATCCGGATCCGTGGATCCGCATATTTATGCGGATCCGAATCCAGGAAGCCAAAATCTTGCGGATCCAACGGATCCGGATCCTAAGCACTGGAACTATAAACATAAATGTAATAAATAGGATACGTGAAGGAGTAGGGTTTAAACATAAATGCATCTATTAGGGTACGTGAAGGAGTAGGGCTTAAACCTAAATGCAATTAGTAGAATACGTGAAGGAGTAGGGTTTAAACAGAAATGCAATGAGTAGGATACGTAAAGGAGAAGAGTTTAAAGTTTTAAACATTAATACAATGAGTAGGATTCGCGTCTTAGAAGGGTTTAAACCTAAATGCAATGAGAAGGATACGTAGTAATGGGGTAGGGTTTAACCCTAAATACAATGAGTGGGATACGTAAAGAAGTAGGGTAAATGCAATGTGTATAATACTTGAAGGGGTAGGGTTTAAGCATGGATGTATCGAGAAGGATAAGTCTGGGTAAAAGAGTTTGTTTTAAACGCTACTATTAAACGTTTTTGAAAGTAGGAACAACTTTTGATCCTACTACGGAATGTGAAGTAAATTACTTAGGTTTATTTATAACAACTGGCACAATAATACCCTTGAACAAATCGAGTTTGCCAAATTTTTCTATTTTCAAAATATTTTGTTTTCTTGGGCTCATCGGTTTACCTGGTATCCACATACACAAGGATAGAAATTAATATCGTCTAATTCCAGCAGTTCCATGCACAGAGGGCACTCAGGGGACTCATCCCCAGACAGGTTTAACACAGACATTGCAATCTAGATTAAATCACGGATTAAATAACGGATAAGATTAAACTAAGTCGTTTCAATCTTGCCTTTAACCATTTTACTCTAGATATGTCTATTACAGAGCTTCAAAAAACGCATAAGGGTTTTTTTCTGTAAAATTATATAAATGGGCCGGGTTTACATTTTAACTGAAATCTTTCTTAAGTATTAGGGTGAAGTGAGACTCTGAAGGATAGGGGTGGGGTTTCAAACCAATTTATACTCCTGGATCGAAATCATTGTAGAGATAGTCATTTTTCACAAAACAGGAACTAATAGAACACTATTTTCTACCCCCCCCCCCCCTCTACCAGAATCCCAGTCGCATGCGTATGATTCTCAAACAAACTGATTTAACTTTACAGTTTAACCCAAATAGGTTCAAATCTAGAAAATTAATTTGACCTCAAAACATTGAAACTACGCCAGACAAATTTTCACAAACATACACGATACGACCAAACATAATTACGCCTCGATAAATTTACTTTCTATTTCATCGTCTACTAGCGGCTAACCTCCATAAATGTGGTCTGAAAACAATAAATAAACTACGACGAACGGGGCAAACATCTCCGATTGAATATTCGTTTAAACATTAGTTGTAAAACCCGAAATATGTTTAAAGAAAACATTTAAAAGTTTGACAGGTTGCTACATGCAAGATGGCGTCAACAGTATGAGAATGCCGCGGCCAGGATTCTTGTTGTACTTTTTCTTGTCTGCTGGCAGGACTGGGAACCAATTTTGAATAATGTATAAGGTTTTTTCAATAAGTAGGTGGATCCGCATTTGAAGGTGGTGTATTTTTCATCCTGACCTGCGCCAAATCCGCAATACTTCACATCCGACCTACTAGCACGTGGTTTTACAGCTGCTATATGGACTTGTGTCCGCAGCGTCCGGCCCCCTAGCCTGTCCTAGCCGCGGCGCTCGACTCCTAGCCTGTCCTAGTCGTAGCGCTCGGCCCAGAAATTGTCTTAACCTAACCTAACCAGGGGCGTATTCAGGAATTTGTCCAGGGGGGGGGCTTAAATTTTTTTCTTTTCAGAGGGGGCTCGAAGCACCCGATGGGGCATGAAAACCCCCTGAAATCATATAGATTTCTGGTCCAGGGGGGTTAGCCCCAATAGCCCCCCCCCTGAAAACGCCTCTGAACCTAACCCTCAAATACTACAAAAATAATCAGCTGACGTATAGGTCCGATATTGTCGTAGGTCGGATAGTTAGTTTAAGTCGAAGAAGTTCAGTATGAGGGGATGCTGCGTATGATGTAACAATTAATACATTGGAACTACTGCCGTTTGACTTTTATTGATCATTTGAACTATTGATCGTTTGAACTATAATGACGTCATTTCCTGTAGTTGAATTACAACACATTATATTTACTCATTTGAACTATGCAGTTTAAAATTATATTAATTATATAATGAAAAAATAGAAACACTCATCACAAAATAGTTTACATGATCAGAAAATATTTCATGGACATAATAACAATTCAAATGACCAAAAAATAGTTCAAATGATGAATTTAATGGTTCAAATGAGAAAAAAAAACCAGTTCAAATGAGAAATTACAATTAATTGTTCAAATTAATTCCAACAAATATCTTTCAAATGAGCAAAAAAATATTTCAAATAAGTAAAACAATAGTTCAAATGATCAAATAAAATAAGCAAAAAAGTAGTTTAAATGCAGAGCAAAAATTTATTTTCAAATGAATCAAAAAAGATCTATAGTTCAAATTAACAACTATTATTTAGCGATCATGTTTGAACTACAGGGTGTCCCACGAAACATGACAATAGCAAGACGACTTGAAAGTCGTCTTTGGTATTTGAATTTATTTGTGACATTTAGTCTTCTATCTACTTTAACATGTATGATTCTTGAAACAACTATCACATAATTCTCCTAGCCCTGGCATTTCCAAAAAGTGGTCTACGTTTTTTGTGCTTTCAATATTACTGGAGATATAAAGAGTTTGGTTCAGATTTCAATTTTGTTAAATAAAAGCAAAATTGTCGAAATCTGAACGAAATTCTTCATATCTCGGGCAATATTGGAAGTACAAAAAAGGCAGACCACATTTTGGAAATGGCAGGACTAGAGGAATTTTGTGATTATTATCTCTAGAAATTTACTTCTAAAATTAGGTTGAAAAATAAACGCAGCAAATTATATCAAAAATCAAGACGACATTCAAGTCGTCCTGCATACTGTCATGTTTCGTGTATATATTTTTGTTCTTTTGAACTATTGTCTGCTCATTTTCAAATATTTTTCTTTGTTCATCAGAACTTTTAGTTGGCTCATTTGAACTGTTTTTTTTTACTCATATGAACTATACTTTGGCTCGAATTTGAACTATGTATATATGTTTTGGAACCTGCCCTCTTCTATCAATTTTGTGGAGATGTCATGTTTGATGTGGGGGGGGGGCTGCCTTCATTTTTTTGTTCAAATCTTCAAATTATTTTGTTGCACGCTTAATTAGTGATCGAAATTCCTAAAATCAAATCAAATTGAATTTAAATAACTCTAACGACAAGCTTCACAAATAGAAAATATTTCAACTTTGGCTTTATATGCACTGCATCTAATGAAAGCTAGGAACCCAGGGAATACAGAATCAGCAAGAAATCCAGTGTTTGACAATGAACTCAATTATACGACCTCGAAAACTAACAAAATGTTCTATATGGCCTTGAAAATGGTTTAAAATGGAAAAAACTAATGCAATTGGAATTTATACAAGTAGATCTATTAAGCATAAGTTTTCTCAGAAAGATCTAGTTGAAAAAAGTTAGGATAATCTTTTTTTTCAATGATTTTACTTACTTATATTTTCAAATCCCACCAATCTTGCTTCTGAGGCATTTCAAAAGTATTAATTTCGTTTAAGCGCGCACACCATGTATATGGTTATAGATTTAAATCAGGATTCTAAAAATCTATGAATTAACTTACAAGATTAACGTGATATTCTACATATGAACAGGCCGGAGGCCCCTATCTACAAGTTTTTGCAGGGGGGGCACAGAGGTTAAATAGGGGGGCTCCCCCCACCCAATTACGGACATACGCCCCTATAAGTGTTAAACAACCATTTCGTCAAATATCAGATATCACAGTTCATCCGATCAACTACACCATTTATGTCTGTTTGTATATCTTTGTGTGTGAATAAATTTTTATAAGATAATAATATATACTTTATTTTTAAATATACTCTGAATGATACTAAGGAATATAAATTTTGACATCAAATACAGATCTAAAAAGTCTCCAAACTGGCATCGGTAATAAATATTCACTATTTTACTGTTTCAACAATTTAACAAACAAAGAAAGCTAATCCAAACTATAGGTCTCAAACAATGGAAGTAATGATTTATGAATAGATGAGCATGAATCCAGATTTCTCTGCTTTATACAGGAAGTGTCCAGCCCTGTAGAGAATATCCTCTAGCGCAATATAGTTGTAGAGTAGAGTATTTATCATACCCCTGGTTTCTCCAGCCATCTTTACATCCCAGGCAGCTAGAGCTTTACCTCGGTCTAGGCTCTGATGAGGGACTGCAACACTTAACAGTTTAGGATCCATTCCGAACTGTTCTCTGAAAATTAATAAGTAATTAAATGCTTATTTCATAGAATAATCGTTTTGGTCCGTTTTTTTTACTTTTAAAGTTTGCTTTGTAATATTTTAATCCTAAAAAGAAAAAAACAGGAAAACGAACCAAAAAAACGATTGTTCTGACACGTTTTTTTGCACTTGTTTTCTCTCAGGGTAAAAATTTGGCAAAGTTAAGAAAAGCAAATAGTTAGAAAAAAAACAGTTTTGAAGTTTGTAAAACTTTTCAGATTTTTGTGGAACCTTACAAAAGTAACAAAAAAACTCAAAAACTAACAGTAAACGAAACAATTTCTTTCTATTGTGCTCACATCTGATTTTGTTTTGATGCTTACATTTTTTCAACCCGATGTTGTTGATCTTTTATATTTAGAACATATAAATGAATCATGTTAGATCAAGTTTGAAATATCAAAGGTTTAAACCATCAGGTTGAAAAGATAAGGGTTTAAAATTTTTTACTTTGTGGCAAGAGTTTCTTTACAGAAACATACATCTTCACATATAAAGTTTGCCGCTCGGAAGTAATATGTTCCGACCGCAGCGCTCGGCCCAGAAATAGTCCTAGTCTAACCCAAGTTAAAATATTGGGCAGGTTATTTACCCGAATGACAGTTTTGTACTACAAGAAATTGAAGGTGGGGTGTAGTGGACGAATCATATTTTATAGGATTGAGCAAATAATTTTTCTTTAAAAAACCTGGTCATATGATAAGTAACCCAGGAATCTTGAACTTCCACAGCCCAGGTAGACATACTGTTTATAACCTTCAGAACGGTCAGCAGCTGAGCAGAGGGAGTGTCCCACGACTGTGTTGGATTATTTTGGATTGTATCCTCTTTATCCAAAGTTGCCAGCATGTAGGAGACACGGATCTTCAAATGTGAAAGATCATCTTGAAATCTTTGCACAACAGGCACTGCATCTGCAAACATCTCAGATACCCAAGGGTTAGCATGGAGTCTTCCGTTCGTATCAAATTGGAGACTGGACTGACGAACCAATTCCCATTCTGGCTTGAATTTAGCTTTTTGTAACACGTTATCAATAGCTGACCTGCGTGCAGTAATCTTCTTAAGAAGATGATCTACAGTTTCCTCTGAAAAAATAAATCATTATAGTTTTTAAGAATCAGGTTGTAATAGCTAAATAAACTTTACAATTTAATTTTACTGTTTTAGAGTTTACCTAGTTTAATAAAGATATCCTTAACCTTGTCTTCTGCATGCTTAGTAGATGCCCCAATCTTATCTTCCGTAGAACTTTCGGATTTCATCCCTTTTTCCGATTTTGACATGACTGTGTAGGTTTGCAAGAAGAAAATAAATTACGCGGATTTTCAGTTTTTATTTTGCGGTTTTTGTATCTTGCAGTATAATAATAAGTAGATTTTTTATGAAAATTAAATCAATGAAATAAATGACTAAGTTCAAAAACAAATTAGAATTTATTAACAATTAACAATAATATATAATTTAACAAAAATACATTAAATACTGTAATCACAGATTACAAAGCTAGGACAAGAGAGACGATCATTTAGGTCTGAAACTTTTATGTAACTTAAACGTTTGTGGAAATTTTTTTGTCAACTAAAATTAATTTATTCTCGTAAAACAATGTCTTCCTTTCTAGTTCAATCTTTGATATCTGTGAAGACAATATCACAAATATTTCCTATAAGGAATACGAAGGTAATTTAGCTTTAAGCATAATGCCCGACATTAATGACTAGACTAAAAAAGGTAATTGTTACAATGCAGCATTAAAAACAGAGTATATAGAATGAAACATGATTTTAAAACTTTAATACGTGAGATACAGTGGTAGGCGAATACATCAATACAATGAAGAATTGAAGACAACTTTCGATTTTAATTTTAATTTATATCATGCTGTTAAACAGCGTAGATTCACCTAAACATAGAAGTCAAGAGAAGCTGTCAATTAAAAAAAGCTTTTCTATGAACATAATTCTTGGCAGTGCTTGAATAAATTAATGCTGCTTAAAATCTTAACAGCTATTTGTAAATAGCAAACTGTATTAAATTATGTTTTATGTAACAATTATTGATTCAGCTTGACTGATTATAATCGAGCCTGAAGCAGAGCTATTTCCTCTCGTAGCTTCATGATGCTCTCCGTAAGCTCTCTAACTCTGGCATCAACATCCATTTCAAAACTGTCTCTTAGATTAACAGAAGATTTCTTTTTCATATCAGGTCTAGGAGTAAAGTTTTCAAATTTTGTGAATCCAGAATTATCTTTTTCATACTTCCAGGTTGATGTTTCTATACTGTTTTGGAATTCATTCTTTGATTCATCTGATCTTCTTGATCCTATTTCTTCCCTAGAGTTTATTCTTTCCGTTGAGTATTCCTTCCTCTTTCCCTTTCTTCTCTTGAATCTACCCAACCTTCTTCCTGTTCTTGTAGGAAGAATCATCATCATTGATGTTGTTGCTTCTGTGGTCCTAAAAGTTGTTGTGGTGGTTGTCTCTTGTGTTAGATCAGATGACGGGGTTTCTGTGTTTGGATTCTTTAAAACTCTTCTCCTTCGTTTTCTGGCAGGATTCTTAATTAAAAGTTTCTTTCTTTGAAGTCTTTTGGTTTCTGCATCAACATGCTTCTGAGTTGTAGTTTCTGGAGTTAGGTTGGTTTCTAGAGTAGGAGCTCTCACTACGGAGAATCCATCCTCTATGGGTTGTTGAAGGTTTTCTCCGGGAGTTATTTTGATTCCTTGTTCTTCATGTAGCCTAGAAACATAATTACTATTACAATAAATCAAGAAAATCAATGAAACCCTAGAAACATAATAACTATAATAAATCAAGAAAATCAATAAGATAAAAAATACCTAGTGGCTTGAACTGGAGAGAAAACATGGTTATCTGCAGATTCCAGCTTTATATCCAGGTCCCTACTAGTAGTAAGTTGATCCCTATTTACTCCAAATTGCTCTGGATTCGTCTCCTTGTTTACAAGTAAGGCTCTAGGATTGAAGATAAAAAGTTCCTGAAAAGTTGGATTCTGTTTTTTGAACTCAGGGGTTCTAAACTCCTCGGGAGCAATAGGACGAAAAGTTGTTGCTACAGGTTCAATGGCAGGGTTGGGAGATGATGAGATTTGGATTGGTTGAAACAAGTTTTTATTTTGGTTATGGTTTGACGATAGAGGTAGAAGAATAGGGTTGATTGAATGAGATGGGTTTGGTGACTCGAGAAGTTGGATTGGTAGAACGGGTTGAGAAGATTGGGTTGGAGTTAAAGGATGGATGGGATGAATTGGATGGGAAGATTGGTCTGAATGGAGATATGGGGTTGGATGAATTGCTTCTGGGGTTGGATGGACGAACGGAATTTGATCAATTTGATGTATTGGGTGTGATGGTGGTGTTGAATGATCCTGGATTAGAGAAGGAGTTGGATGGTTTTGAGGAGATGGATGGGTTGGGTGGACTAGATGAGAAGGTTGGGTTGGGTGGACTGGATGAGAAGTATGGGTTGTATGGACTAGATGAGAAGGATGGGTTGGCTGGACTGGATGAGAAGGATGGGTTGGGTGGACTAAATGAGAAGGATGGCTTGGCTGGACTGGATGAGAAGGATGGGTTGGGTGGACTAAATGAGAAGGTTCGGTTGGGTGGACTGGATGGGAAGGTTGGGATGGCATCACTTCTTGATTGGTTGGAGGATCTGGGAAGAAGTTTATAATGTTCAATTTAGGTTTCGGTTCCGGAGTTTTAACTTCTTGAGCTACCGTAAAATCGAAGATAGGTTGCGGAGTAATAATTCTCTCATGAATTTCTCCTGAAATATTATTTATTTGTAAAAATAATTTGAAAGTTAACATTTTTTTCCAGCGGTCGTTTCTTGCGTAGAAATTATTTACAAATTGTATGAATTTATAATTCATTTACAGTTTTAAATAACTTGTTATGCTAGTTTAATGCCATGTAACTCTTTAAAGCAGAATGAATGACACAACTTCATAGAAGTTTGTTCTTTTAGTACTAAAGTATTGGAAATCTGTTCCTTATGTTCTGAAGTATGACAATAAAAAGACGATTTAGTTTAATATTGAAAATGCACTCTAATTAACAAAAAAACATCTTTAAACAGATACCTTAAATCTAAACTAAATATTCTTTCCCTTATGTTTTATGTTGGGCATATCCGACTCAAGCGTATTATAGTTTAAATTCTTTAGAATGTCATGCTTCTTGTAGCCAGCAATTTTATTTTATTTTATCGAATTAAAAACCAACCTGTAGAATGATGGGGGGATGGTTGAAAGATAGGAACTGGAGAAAGATGTTGAGAGTGTTTCAGAAACACAGAGTGTGTTGGAGAGAAGGCCAGGAACGGAGTTGAGGTCGGAGAAACAGCTAGGAACGGTTTAGGTGTATAGGAGAAGATATGAGGAGTAGGAGAAGCTCTGTGATACAAGGGAGGATGAGTTGCTACTCCAGGTTGGTTCCCAATCTAGGATCAGATATCATTAATTCATGTTTTCAATCATCTGAAGAATGTTGTTGGTTCCCTCAGACCAATAACACCCGACTAATTATCCTACACCTGGGAACTATTTCAAGAATATCCTGACCACGGAATTTATTGTACTTCCTCTAACACCTGTTTTAATAACATCACAATCTATATATATACTTTGCTTGTCTGTTTGTCTGTTTATTTGTATCCAATAAACGTCAAAACGGCTATACGGGACTTCGCATGACCCCAGGGTAGGTTTGTGGATGATAAAAATTTCAGAAAATAGCCTACAACAAAATTTGATTTTCATTAAATTTTGAAAATCCAAGATTTTTTANTTTCCCGTCGTTAAAGTTGTTAACAGCCTAGTTTAAATATAAAATAAATAGTTTACCCAAGATCAAAGATCTGGAATATTAGTTTAAATATAAAATAAATAGTTTACCCAAGATCTAAGATCTGGAAGATTAGTTTAAATATGAAATAAATAGTTTACTCAAGATCTAAGATCTGGAAGCTTATTTTAAATATGAAATAAATAGTTTAACCAAGATCTAAGATTTGGAAGATTAGTCTAAATATAAAATAAATAGTTTACCCAAGATCTGGAAGCTTAGTGTAAATATAAAAGAAATATCTACTCAAGATCTAAGATCTGGAAGCTAGCTTAAATATAAAATAAATAGTTTACCCAAGATCAAAGATCTGGAATATTAGTTTAAATATAAAATAAATAGTTTACCCAAGATCTAAGATCTGGAAGATTAGTTTAAATATAAAATAAATAGTTTACCCAAGATCTAAGATCTGGAAGATTAGTTTAAATATAAAATAAATAGTTTACCCAAGATCTAAGATCTGGAAGATTAGTATAAATATAAAATTAATTGTTTACCCAAGATCTAAGATCTGGAAGATTAGTTTAAAAATAAAATAAATAGTTTACCCAAGATCTAAGATCTGGAAGAGATGAAATGTGTGGATGCTTCTTTCTCTCTTCACTCAGATGGTTTAAGGAGGCAGATGTATCATCTAATTACAAATCAAAAAATAATATTTTAAAAATGAATGGTTTTTAATTCCACAAATGATGATACTGGTGTGACAACCTGGCACTTTATATATTCAAAGATTAGAAATAATGACGCTTATACTGTACACTCGTCTTTAAAGCCTCATCCTTTATAACTATAGGTAACCCTGTAGTGTACTGTATATGCATTTGGTATTTATAGTTGTAATAATTTTTAGAACGTTTTATATTTTTAACCAACCGCAAAGTAATGATTTTGCGTATTTAAGCTTGTAAAATACATTTAAAAAATCAGGGCTTAACGGAGGTTTAGCTATAAGGGATGAACATTAAAACAGAGGCACCACCCCCCTTCCCCACACCAAAATAGAGACCTCTATGGATAAACATAACTAGTCTTTAATTTAAATACAGTTATCATCATAATTATCAAAACAATGAAGACGACTTTCGACTTCTATTTTGACTTCTACAAAGTAATTCAAACAGCATGGATACACACTTACACATAAACATGGAATTTAAGAGAAGCTTTCAATTATACAGCTTCTCTTTGCTTACTTGTAAACTTGTAATTTGAAATAAAACCTCTTGTGAGAATTCGTAAATTAAATAGAAAAGTCGTCTTCATTGTATTGATGTTAACGCCGACCTCTGTAGTACGACAATTATGTTAATCTCAAATCGATTAATTCACGTGAAAAACGTTCTTGGTTTTGTACCTGTGGTTGGTCCATTGTAAGGAAAGGGAGAAGGAGCAAATACTTGACTAAAGGGTGTAACTGGTCCTAACTGGATTGGTTTCATGTGTATAGGATAGTCCACCAGGAGGGGCCAGTTGTACTTGAACCCTGGAAGATATCTGTTTGGTGAGGTTTGAACAGATCTTAGGATTGGCAGCTGTCTGACGTGCTCAGGATTAAGAGTAGGATGGAGAACACGAGGTTTCAGAGTTGTAGACACTTTTGTTGTTGCTACTGTTTCAACAGTTGTAGTGGCGAGTGGCAATCCTGTTGATAACGTTGAAATTGTTGTTGATTTTGTCTGCAGAAGATCTGGGGTTGAAGATGAAACGGTATGCCGCCTTGAAGGAGGGTTTGGTGTAGGATGTGCTTTGGAACTTGATGTTGGTTTAAGGTAAGATATCTGGGATCTGTACATCTCAGGACCAGGAGTAATAGTTCTTGGAATTCTGGGATAATCATTCGGTTCAGAATTAACGATTACTTTTGAGGATTTACTTTCGGATAAATCAATTATAAGATTACCACTGCTACTTGTAAAATCAGGTATTGAATCCGGATTACTGAATGTGAAATTAGGTATAGATTCAGAACTACTACTTTTAAAATCAGGTATAGATTCAGGACTGCTACTTGTGAAATTAAGTATAGATTCAGAACTGCTACTTGTGTAATCAGGTATAGGTTCAGGACTGCTACTTGTGAAATCAGGTATAGGTTCAGGACTGCTACTTGTGAAATCAGGTATAGATTCAGAACTGCTTCTTGTGTAATCAGGTATAGATTCAGAACTGCTACTTGTGTAATCAGGAATAGGTTCAGAACTGCTACTTGTGTAATCAGGTATAGGTTCAGGACTGCTACTTGTGTAATCAGGTATAGGTTCAGAACTCCTACTTGTGTAATCAGGTATTGGATTAGGACTGCTAGTCGTAAAATCAGGATCAGGACTGGGATGATCAGGAATATGATTAAGATTCTCTATTGTAAAATCAGGAACAGGATTACGAACTCTAGTTGTATACTCAGAGACAGGATGACGTCCTTTGGTTGGTACATCATAAACATAATGACGACCTCTAGTTGTTTGCTCAGAAAGGGGTTGACGACCTCTAGCGTTATAATCAGGAACAAGACCAGGACGGCTAGTTGTATAATCAGGACTACTAGTTGTGTAATAAGGACTACTAGTTGCATAATCAGGACTACTAGTTGTATAATAAGGACTGATAATCGTATAATCAGGACTACTAGTTGCATAATTAGAACTGATAGTCGTATAATCAGGACTGCTAGTTGCATAATCAGTAAGAGGATGACGACCTCTGGTTGAATAATCAGGTTGTATAGAATTTACATTTGAGGGGAAATTCGGGAAAATTATTCCTGCTGACTCGACTGTTGGCTGGAAACCTGAAATTAAAAAAAATCAATGGAATGTAGTCAAGTTACTCTTCATTAATAGCTAGTAGCATGCCGTATTCACTACGGTACCCTTTAAAGCTTTGGCTGATCAAGTATGAGTAAGATATCTATGTTTATGTCTCAAAAAAAAATCAATATTTTCAACTGTGCATTCTTTCCATGCATTTTTGATGAAATAAATGTTTACAGAGTACCATTATCAACCATGCGCCTCTTTGAATGAAAACTTTTAATTGGAATTTATAATTAAAACTTTAATGAATACTTCACCTCTTGATTGTAAGTAAATTCCTTCTTCATTTTCTTCCTCTGAGTTCTTCTTTATTGTGAAAAATTGGAAGTTTCCTTTCCCGTCGTTAAAGTTGTTAACAGCCTGCATGTCAATGGACACGTGTTTATGAGGTTGCAACACGTGTTGAAGATGAGTAATTGCTGTACCATGATTAGACTCGGTCCAAATCTATAATAAGGGATGATTCTTAATGTTATAAAATGATTATTTTTTACAAACCATTTTATAAACAAAGATATTATTGTCGTTTCAAGGGAATAATCATTTAGAATTATAAATTGTTATTTAATGTTTTCACACATATTTCCCACCAATCGTATAAGTAAGTGGGGAGATTAAGGCAATATTTGATTTATTTTAATGTTAAGACAGAGTCTAATAGTTTTATGTTTGCGCAAAAATAAACATTTAAGTGGTATTTATTATCAAGCATGATATTTTGTACAATGAATGTCGTCTTTCTTGCCACTAAAAAAGCCACTAAGGATTAATAAATAAGATCCCTAAAAATGTGCTCTTAACAGTAAACAATTTCAGAAATATTTACGATTTAATATTTGTCCTTAGATCTATAAATAATTAAAAAAAGAACCAAGATTCCGATCATTCCGATTAGTTTTTGTTTACACTGTACAGTGAAAACAAGAAAACTCTAGAATAGGAAGACGACTTTTAGACTCAAGTTATGACTTCTCAGTGTGAACAGACCCTTTTAACTAAATAAGTGATTTTAAAGTTTCTAGTATAATTATTTGCTTTGTATCAACATGAATTACACTGTCTTAACCTATTCCATAGTTTACTGATTATCACTGTATCTAAGTCTTAACATTTTAATAAACACCAACCTTTGATCCAGGGTTTCCGTTGTTTATCTCCTTTTTGAACCTTACATCAGTATTATATATCTCGTTTGTGTCCAATAGGAACAAAGAAGGAGTTGGCAAAGTGGAAGGAGAAGGAGTGAATGGAGAAGGGGTAGAAGGAGAAGAAGGAGTGGAAAGAGAAGAAGTAGAAGGGGAGGGAGTAGAAGGAAAAGGAGTAGATGGAGAAGGAGTAGAAGAAGAAGGAGTAGATAGAGAAGGAGTAGAAGGAGAAGAAGGAGAAGTAGTAGAGGGAGAAGGAATGGAAGGAGGAGAACTAGACGGGGAAGGGGTTGATAGAGCTGCTGGAGATAAAGTGGATGAAGAAGGATTAAATGGTGAAGCACTTGAAGGAGTGAAAGGTTCATGCTGGATTAGAGAAGGATTGGAAGGATTATACAGATTTGAATAACCAGGAGGGAAAATAGCGGGAGAGTAGGATGGAGAATACGGATAAAGCTGAGAATACGGAGAGAACTGTGAATGATGTTGAGGAAGAGAGGATGAAGGAGAATAAAGAGAAGGATCAGGATAACCTAGGTTTCCTCTCTGGTTGTAAAATATATACGGACCACCTACAGCGTGTGAAAATCAATTGAAAATTTTTAGATACAAAACTAAGAAATTTTGCAGTTCATGCTCGGAGTAATTAATCAGCAAAACTCTAGCGATAATCAGACAAGTTAATCAATGGCAAAATAAATTTAGAAGACTATTAAATCTCAGAAATTGGTTTCTTGATATGTAGGTTTATATAAAGTTACTGCATTGCACTTTATAAACTAAAATTTCGTTGTTTTAAAGAGTTAGGCATCTTAATATCGTTTAATGAGCTGGATTTTAACTGACACATAACTGCAAACAAGCTATTCATCACAATCGTGTTTAGGTCTAATTATGATAATATTGAACTGATAATCTTCAACTATGATTTCCTTGAAGATATTGGAGGTAGGATGGAGAATATTGTTGGCTGAGATCCAAACCATTGTCGGGATACACACTTCTAGAAGAAAAATGATTGATTGTTTGGATTAATGGTTTAAAAAAAACAGAATGTTCTGATATTTGAGAAATATGCGAGGTACCAATGTTTGACCAGACATGTTTAAATATCTCAGGCAGAGTTTTATCAAGGTGGGGGGGGGGCTATTGGGCTAAAACCCCCCTTGGAGAAGCAAAAACTATGATTTTCAGATGGGTATTCTGACCCAAACAATGACTGAGCCCCCCTTGAATTAAAAAATGTAACCCCCCCCCCTCCTTCACGAATGCCTATATAAGTTTTGATATCTACTTGTTTCAGTTTAAACTTCTCGGATTTATTTTTTCGTCAATTTTCGTATTATTTTTTAAATCTTTTCAAACTGAAGAGAAAAATTGAAAAAGTTAACAAAAAAACTAATTATGTTTAGGGTTATCCACAAAGGATAAGACTTCAATGACCTTAAACTAATAATTCTAACGATCCTAAGGCTTTAGTTGGTCTGTGTAGTCTTAAGTAGAGTCTCTTATAGGGTGCTAAATGATTTGGCAAAGAAAGCAACAAGTTGTTTGTTATAGATAAGGACAACCAATGTGAGAAAAATCCGCACAGTCATCCTTGAAATATCGTCCTTTGTTGGCAAGCCTGTATTTATCAATGTAAAGAAACCCTGTATTTATCAATGTAAAGAAGTATTTATCAATGTAAAGAACCCTGTATATATCAATGTAAAGAACCCTGTATATATCAATGTAAAGAAACCCTGTATATATCAATGTAAAGAAACCCTGTATTTATCAATGTAGTAAAGAACCCTGTATATATCAATGTAAAGAAACCCTGTATATATCAATGTAAAGAAACCCTGTATTTATCAATGTAAAGAACCCTGTATATATCAATGTAAAGAAACCCTGTATATATCAATGTAAAGAAACCCTGTATTTATCAATGTAAAGAAACCCTTATATATCAATGTATAAACTATTTTGCATATGATGAATTCGCACCCTGATCTCTAATCGTTCTTCTTAAATCTATTTAATTGAAATATTTTGTTATTATTATTAACATTAGGTGGAAAAAATAATCAAAACAGCCAAGAGCTATTTTCCACCTAATTGCTTTATACTTGTACTGTTAATATAATCATCAATTTTGTGATTGTAAACTCTATCTGTATACAGATACATTTATTTCAGCAATAAACTTTATCTTATCTTATCTACCCTGAATTTATCAATGTAAAAAAAAACCCTGTATTTATCAATGTAAAGAAAAATCTTATTTTAACCCACAGGTATAACGACAGGAAACTGTGTATCCTCCCATCTCTTAAATATCAGGACAATATTTTGTTTAAATTAATTTTCTTTTCCAAAAATATCAGGGAATTGAGTCATTTACACAAACTTTGATTTTCTAATCTCTATATCTTTGCAACATCATCAAGTTGCAAAGATATAGGGTTGAGAAAGTTTGAATTTTGTGGCCAAATCTGAATTCCCTTGTCTAAGATTTCATATTTATTGGTTACACAGTTTAAAAATTAAACCGTCTGAGTGAGTAATTTGCCCCGTAGATATTGTTTAAAGGTAAATTCAGTTTAAATTTACAAGGAATTATATTTACAAGGTTGCCAAAAAAAGGACTAAAATGAACACCTAAAACTATTTGAATAAAATGTTTACAGTTGAAATAAACCATGTATTTGAGTATAAGATTAAAGGAGCTTAAAATTTATCTTCTTCTAATTTTTTTTTATTGTAGAGTTAGTATTTAACAAAAATATAACATATACAATTAGAAAACATGTATACTACTGAAAATTAAACTCTATCTGTATACAGATACATTTATTTTAGCAATAAACGTTATCTTATCTTATCTTATCTACTATACTCTGGCTTTTCGCTTTACCAGCCTAACCCCTAAATCTGTTCAATTTGATAATGTAAACCTTTGATATTCCAAATTACAAGTATTTAATCTAACAGAATTCATATTTTTATATATAAGAGATCTAGAACACCAAGTTGCAAAGATATAAGGCCTCGAAAATTAAAGTTTGTGACAAGGGTTTAATTCAACTGTAGTTTTTATTATTACTTGTGAAGGTTTGGGTCTCTACCTTGGATGAATAATACTCCGGGTAGAAGGAAGCATAGGAAGAGAACGGACGGATACTTTAGCAAGATCATCTCCGACAGATTCACTGGAATTAAGAAAGCTTTCAGCTTTCGTCTCCAGATAGGAGGAATGGTTTTGAATTGGAAGGAACGCTGGGTTGTTAAGCTCTAGGTGTATTTTAGAATTGTCAACCTTTTCATGGAACGGGACATGGTTTAGTGTTGGTAGGAACGGTTTATGACTCTTTACAGGAAGGAACGATTTTTGGTCTTCGTCAGAAGGAATTGTTGTTTTGTTCTTTTCTCCAGGTATTGCCAGAGTAAGGACGGGGAGAAAAGAATTTTCCTCGGGGTTTGATTCATCCTTGTGCTCCGGAAGTCCTGGTTTTGTTGATGTTTGATCCTGAGTTAATGGTGGAATTAGGACGGGTAGATGAGAAGGAGAGTATACACGTCCTAGGGTTGGATTCAGCAGTAGCGGAACCACCAGGAGCTGAAACTAAACATAAACAAGAATTAATTTAATCATAAATCTTGATTCCCTTGGTCAAATATACTTTGATGAGCTTTGTGAAAACCACAAATGTTTGTCTAAGATTGAAGATTCGATTGCAACCGGTACATCTGGCTCCTTCATATCTTACTCCCAGGGTATATGAAAAGTCTAGTTCACGGAGTCCGGAAGAGGTTGGTTGCTCAGGTTTGGACTGCGGTGAACCGTAGTTTAAATATCCTACACTCTCCGATATCATTAATCAAACACATGTCCGCCTGGACACTATAATCAGGAGGATAAATTACGAACCATCTTCTCATTATCTTGGTTTAAATATTGATATTTAATACATCTGTCACCAGGTTTAAAACAGATTGATCTTAATGAATTACTTCAAAATATCCCATATTGAACCAATACTGTGTGTATTGTGTACTTAAAGGACTGGTCTTAACATTTAATTGTTGTATAATTTAACTTGTCTTTTCTTCAGTTCTCACTAGAATACTGTGTGTATTGTGTACTTAAAGGACACCGGTCTTAACATTTAATTCTTATATAATTTAACTTGTCTTTTCTTCAGTTCTCACTAGAATACTGTGTGTATTGTGTACTTAAAGGACATTTTAACATTTAATTCTTATATGATTAAACTTGTCTTTTCTTCAGTTCTCACTGTGGAATAGGAAAACGACTGTAAAGATTTAATTTTAAATATTCTAATAAAAATAACCAAAGGAATTATGCTTCAGTGTTTTTTTTAATAAAAAAACTTCTAACATTTCTAAACTGTATTCTGTTAGGTTTGTTTTTATTGAATTCTGCAACATTTCTAAATGCTAAAAGAGCAAAGTTTTTTTTTGCACATTCTTTCTCTCATGGTCAAAATTTGGCATTGGGAAAGAAAAGCTAAAATAAACAATTTTAAAAATTTGTTAAACTTCTCAGATTTTTGTGGAACATTTTAACATTTTAAAAATCCTTCAAAAACAAGTTATTTCACTAACTGTGCCGTGTAGAAATCCTTAAAAAGTTGGCTTTAAAACTCCTGGTAAACCTTTTTGCTTTTTAATTACACTTTAAAGAAAATGATTCTTTGCAACAAGCTTTGATTTTTAAATTCCTATATCTTTGCAACCCAGTGTCGTAGACCTCAGATATTTCAAACTAATAATTCTGTCAGATCAAATAATCTAAATTTAAAATATCAAGAGTTTACACCATCAGGTTGCACAGGTATAGGGGTTATGAAATTTGAATTTGTGGCAAAGACTCAACTCCTTTATTATGAAGGAGGAGTGAGCTCTTTAGCTGAAAAGTTTTTAAAAATTCACTTTTCAAACCGAATATCATTGGAAACATACATTTTTTGGATTTTTATTAATTTTTTATTAAAGATTGGTGTTCACATGGTTGAAAATTAAAAGAAATTTTTTTGATATTATAAAATAATCAAAATTAGCAATAACATTCAAAGTATACTTTAATATTATAAAACCTTGTAATCCGATTTAATGTAGCAAAGGTCAAATTCAAAAATAAATAAAAAACTAAAACTTTATCATATATTTTATGATTTCATGATTTTATAAAACTGGTAAATAGGGTTAAAACGTTTTCAGTTAAAAAATAGGGGCAGAAAAATAAAACCTTTTATTCAAAATAATAAAATAAAACCTATTTATTCAAAATAATAAAATAAAACCTTTTTGTTAAAAATAATAAAATAAAACCAATTTATTCAAAATAATAAAATAAAACCTATTTATTCAAAATAATAAAATAAAACCTATTTATTCAAAATAATAAAATAAAACCTAAACCCTTTGACTGAGTTGCCTCAAATTTTGATTGGGGAACCCGATAGGACCAGGGGAATTTTAAGGAGGTCTCCCTTTTATAGGGAAAATAGTGAAAATTGTATTTTACGGCAAAGCGAAGGTACTTCTTAGCATTAATAACATATCTTTTTTTCACAGTTTTGACCAATAGGGAATTATTTAGACAACAGAGGTTTAGTTTCATATTTTTTTCTTCTAAAAATCCGCGTAATTTTTATTTTATCAAGAAGGTTTTAAATAAAATTATCATTGAAGTCCGAAGAAATATTAAAGAATCTAACTTATGATAAAAAATTTAAAAAATACTCAATTCATCCCTTTTAGGATAAAATACTGACCGAGGAAATAAAAATGCTTAAAAAATGAGATAAATAAATAGTGTTGACGCTGGACAGGAAGTATAGTTTCCCAGGCTAGCACGATAGATCCCACACAGTTAATTATAATCACTAACATCCCACAATTTAACGTTAGTGTTAACAGTTGGGATTTATTTAACATATCTATTCAACTCCTCCACTTCCTCTCCTTCCACCTCCACTTCCTCTCCTTCCACCCCCCCCTGTACCTTTTCCCTTCTCTCTCCCCCCCCATCCTGTCTTTCTTTCTCCCTCACTAACTCTACCCATATTGAACATCTTCACTTAAAGGGACTGAAGCGTGATTTCAAGTGATTCGCAACGGTACCCTTTAAAGGCTACGTCTGATCAAGAATAAAAAACTGATTAGTTTCAATTCTGGTTTCTACACAAAAGTTACTCGCACATTTCTGCTGCAGGAGAACACGTAAGAATTGTCAGAATTAAAAATGTTTAAACCTAGAAAAACGACAATATCTTCCACATAATTAATCAGATAATGGTTTCAAGGTTACTGTTGTGAATCAGGCGTTGCCATCTTTACATTGCACTTCAGACCTAGATGTGCACTCTCTCACACAAAAAACAGTATGTTACCAATTACTCCTTTTAAACTTAACAAGAAACAAGCGCATTGCATTTTTAACTTCTATATGCCTAGGACTACAAAAAAAGTATGGGCAAGTTTGTACGGTATAACCAAAGTCCAAGGCGTGGCGACATTTGAAAGTCAAGGCTTTCTAAAAAGTGATGACTAACTTTCAGAGTTGTCTAAATCTTAGTGATGGAGGGTCACTGGAAATTACGCTTACAGTCACTTTAATCCTTTTTCAAACGATTTTCCGCACAAATTTAACGATTCGCCCCCCCCCTTCTTCCCTTTACCTCCCTATATTCCGATTTTTAAACTTCTTTATGGATCATTCTATCCTGAACCATGTTTCTTAATTGCCAATCATACTTTTTGTTTGTCATCTCTAGACAAGGGAAATTTTAGAATTTAGTATACAGGTGTACAGGAGGTATTGGAGAAGTAATCTTGGATATCTTTGTAAAGGATATTAATACAGGTGTATTGGAGAAGTAATCTTGGATATCTTTGTAAAGGATTCCGTTTTTAAACATTAAAGGTTTTGGATTTTTAAGAGGCTCCACGAGAATCTGAGATGATTATTCTATTTCAAAATTGTACTCTCAATAAGTTTGTTTTTGATTGATATTTTTGGCCAGAGAAAAGATTGTGGAGGATGAACGTTCTCTGAAGGGAAAAATACGGATGGAGGATGAAGGTTGAAGGGAGGGATATTAATGGAGGATAAAGGTTGAAGAATGGAATATGAATGGAGGATAAAAGTTGAAGAATGGAATATGAATTGAGGATAAATGTTGAAGGAAGGGATATAAATGGAGGATGAAGGTTGAAGGAAAGTATATGAATGGATTTTGAAGGGGGAAAACATGGATATGAAAGGAGGATAAAGGTTGAAGAATGGAATATGAATGCAGGATGAAGGTTGATGGCACTAATATAAATGGAGGATGGATGGAAGAGAGAATTTAACTCCAGCAATACAAAAAATTAATGAATATATGTCACTTCTATCTGTCACAAACATTAAAGGTTTGTATTTACCCAGCTCATGTCTCCGGGTGCTGAGAGGAACTGAGGATAAGTTTCCCACACCTTACTCCGGAGACGCGTCTGCAGTTTATATCTCGGTTCAATTTACTCTGGATACTGCGCGTATTCCTTCTCAAAGGAAGATAAAAATAAAGAAGATTCCGTCATCATACACTTCTTGTTTGCGCCAATCGGCACCGAAAATGTTTTCAATATAAACCTTTTAATAATTTGTGTCAATAATATTGCATTTACAATCTATAAGTAAAAAATAAGTTTAAGTTCAAGGAATACAATGCATGAAATTTTACACGCAATTAGAGCATCTCAGATTCTGCTATCAGAATTTATCTTTTTGTAATGATAATTCCAAAATTTCCAATAGGAAATCGAGAAAAAAATTGTAGTCATTTCTCTCTGACTTCCAACAGGAAACAAATAAAAAAGTTGGTTTCCAACAGGAAACGAATAAAATAAGTTGGTTTCCACCGGGAAACAAATAAAATAAGTTGGTTTCCAAAATAAGGTTGTTTCTACCAGGAAACATAAAAACAAAGTTTGTTTCACCAGGAAACAAATAAAATAAAGTTTGTTTCCACCAGGAAACAAATAAAATAAGTTGGTTTCCAACAGGAAACGAATAAAATAAGTTGGTTTCCAAAAAAAAGGTTTTTTCTACCAGGAAACATAAAAACAAAATTTGTTTCAACCAGGAAACAAATAAAATTAGTTGGTTTCCACCAGGAAACGAATAAAATAAGTTGGTTTCCACCAAGAAACGAATAAAATAAATTGGTTTCCACCAGGAAACGAATAAAATAAGTTGGTTTCCACCAGGAACCGAATAAAATAAGTTGGTTTCCATCAGGAACCGAATAAAATTAGTTGGTTTCCACCGGGAAACGAATAAAATAAGTTGGTTTCCACCAGGAACCGAATAAAATAAGTTGGTTTCCACCAGAACACACATCAAATAAAAATTACCCATGAAAATGGATTGTTACATTATTACAGTGTAAACCACGTAGTAGACAATATTTGTATTGCAAACTGAAAACAAATAATTGTTCGGAATTAGCTGCAGGTATCATCAGAACTTAACTTTTTAGCGACATATTTTAAGAAAGAAAGTAAGGAAAAAGTTAAAATATTATTATTTGAAACGATTGTCATAGTTTTTCCAATAATTTACTATTTCTTAAATCAACATTTTGTCGTAGACCTCTGATATTAAAAGCTATGAATTCTATTAGATCAAATAGTTAAACTTTGAATTATAAAGGTTTACACCATCAGGTTTAAAGGATATTAGGATTAGAAAATAGATTTAGAATAATCAGTTCATTCAAATAATAGAATTTACTGTATGTACTCTTAGAATATGGTTAGGTTAAAACAGAACCAGGTTTATACATAATTAATATCATGTCTGGGATATAATTGATAAGAAGAAGTAAACATTAATACAATCAATCACACATCTGTTGAATTTTTCATCTCTGTATTTAAATGTGTAAATATGCGTCTATTCAAATAGCCACAAGGCTGGTCGTTCATTTTTTAATAATAATTACTTTCAACTCAATTTAATTTGTTTTCTTTGGTGCATGTTGACCCCAAACCTAATAATTAAATAGAGCGCAGCTAGATCTTTTCCGAGACAGAAGAATCTTTGGATTGGGAAATATACCTTTAACATGATGTTTTTAGGAAAAAGGATTCTATAGATGAAGCTTAAGATGACAGCTTAAATATTATTTGGAATAGTGTAAAAAAGTTTTTTTTTGTTTCTTGCAAGAATATTGTTAAAGGAATTGAGTCTTTGCCACAAACTCTGATTGTCTAATTCCTATATCTTTGAAACCCAATGTCATAGACTTAACATATTTCAAACTATGAATTCTGTAAGATCAAACAGTCTAAGTTTTAAATATCATAGGTTTTCATCATCAGATTGCATAGTTATTGGGATTAGAAGTTTGCGTTTGTGGCAAAGACTCAATTCCATTGTCACATTGAAGTCCACAGAAATGATGAAAGGATTAATTGTAAAATATTTTTAATTAAATAACACAAATAAAACAGCTCTAAACCTTTGTGCTTTTCAGAATAAACTTATCACAAATAATGTGGTTTATTAATAATGTTTGGTAAATATTTCGATAAATTTTATTAAAAATCAGAAATCGTTTATTTGAATTGAATGAAATATATTGTATCATGGTTTATTCATCAGAACTGGACTTCTTCGTCTTTTGTAGAACAATCATAATATAATCTGTATCAGGAGCAACTAGAACCTGGAACAATCATAATATAATCTGTATCAGGAGCAACTAGAACCTGGAACAATCTTAATATAATTTGTATCAGGAACAACTAGAACCTGGAACAATCATAATATAATCTGTATCAGGAGCAACTAGAACCTGGAACAATCATAATATAATCTGAGCTGAAAACTTTAGACTTGTGGATATCGAGATTAATGCGTGATTCTCTCTTTTTCATAATATCGAGACTAATCTAATCTTGTACTTGTATCCTGAAAAGTGTATAAAATTCAACCAATCAGAGTCGCGTATACGAAGCCGATAAATCTAAAATTTTGCGTGCCATTAAGATTATATACAGAAATGGGAAGAACTCTCTCATTTAGAAAAACCGGTTTTTGATTTTTCTCTACTATATCCAAGAAAGAACAGTTTAAGAAGAAAATAAAAAGTGCGTCCATCGGATACTCAGATTAAGTAACCGGGATTAAGGATAAAGTTTTCAGCTCTGTATCAGAAGCAACTAGAAACTGGAACAAAATATTATTATTTTCAATTACATCAGAACTGGACACTTGTAGGTGAGCGGAACGAGTTGAACCTTTTTTTTTCTAATGAAGTTAGCCCATGGTTTATTAGTCAACCTTTTGATATGCCCACGCGAGTAGGGCACCAGTTTAACTTTATCCTTTTTATTTAAAAGTTTTCGGTTGAGTTCTTTTATTATGTATTTATTAATTTCCAACCTCATGCTTCTTTGATGCAATCCTGACAAAGGTCAGATGATTGGTTGGATCTAGATCACGAACCAAGCACTTCGCTCTCTCCGCCAGCTGGGATATCTCCGCCGAATACTATATATTAATCTTTAGCTGGGATATCTCCGACGAATATTATAATTTAATCTTTAGCTTGGATATCTCCGCTGAATATTACAATTTAATTTTTAGCTGGGATATCTCCGCCAAATACTATATATTAATCTTTAGCTAGGATATCTCCGCCGAATAATATATATTCAATCTTTAGCTGGGATATCTCCGCCGAATATTATAATTTAATCTGTAGCTAGGACATCTCCACCAATACTATATATTTAATCTTAAGCTAGGATATCTCCGCCAAATCTATATATATACTATGCTTGTCTGTCTGTTTGTTTGCATCCAAGAAACGTCAAAACGGTAGAACCGATCAGGCACAAATTTTGTGCGGGACCTTATATGACCCAGGGAAGTTTTGTGAATGATCAAAATTTCAAAAATTAGCCTCTAACAAAATTCGATTTTCATTAAATTTAAAAAATCCACGAAATTTTTTATAAAATCCGCGAACTTTTTTTGTGTTTGTTTTACAATGTATACAAAGAGAAAATGTTCAATTGAAATAGAAGATGTGCACAAAGCGCCCTAAAAGCCTAGTACTATATTTCTTGGTTGGATTTCACTGTCTAGTTACCTGAACAGTTGAAGCACTGTTTAGTGTCTAGTTACCTGAACAATGATGAACTGTCTAGTGTCTAGCTGTACCTGAACAGTAGATGTACTGTCTAGTGTTTTATAGCTACCTGAACAGTAGATGTTCTGTCTAGTGTATACCTACCTGAACAATAGATGTACTGTCTAGTGTCTAGCTACCTGAACAGTAGATGTACTGTCTAGTGTCAAGCTACCTGAGCAGTAGATGTACTGTCTAGTGTCTAGCTACCTGAACAGTAGATGTACTGTCTATTGTCTAGCTACCTGAACAGTAGATGTACTGTCTATTGTCTAGCTACCTGAACAGTAGATGTACTGTCTATTGTCTAGCTACCTGAACAGTAGATGTACTGTCTAGTGTCTAGCTACCTGAACAGTAGATGTACTGTCTAGTGTCTAGCTACTTGAAAAGTAGATGTACTGTCTAGTGTATAGCTACCTGAACAGTAGATGTACTATCTAGTGTCTAGCTACCTGAACAGTAGCTGTACTGTCTAGTTTTTAGCTACCTGAACAGTAGATGTACTGTCTAGTGTCTAGCTACCTGAACAGTAGATGTACTGTCTAGTGTCAAGCTACCTGAGCAGTTCTAGTGTCTAGCTACCTGAACAGTAGATGTACTGTCTAGTGTATACCTACCTGAACAGTAGATGTACTGTCTAGTGTAGATTTTATAGGGATTCCTTCATTGTTGATTACCACCACGCCCTCCACCTGGAGAAAAATAAAATAGTACAGTGGTGATCAGAAAACAGTAGAATAATAGATTTTTTCTTAATTGTGATATTTTGCACAGGGTTTTGTAATTTGTAACTGATTTATTTCTAAAAATGTTCCCTGAATATCTTCAGAAATGTACCAGATCTAATATTTGCAAATTTTAAAATCAGTAACGAAATTTCGTCAGAAAGAACGAAGACGACAATAATTTTATAGTTTCTGGTACCCGGGCACTATATGCATAACGATAAAGAAATTTTAAACAGGGTCGCCCTTATAGAATTGAGACTTCGAATACGTTTGTGTTTGTGTTTATAGTCTTTATTATAATGTTTTTTTTATACTTTACCACGTTAAATGCAGGGGGACTGGAAAGAATGAGACTTACATGGTACCATTGAAATAATAAAAAGCATTCTAGTGATTCTATTTATGATTTGTTAAATAAATGAAGTAGTTTAGATTTACGGGGAAACCATGAATGTAAAAAATAAGATTGAATAAATTCCAATCTGCATATCTAGAATTGATTACATCCTTTGTTGGTAACCCTCTATATATGTTCTTATTAAACACTTTGTTCAATCATTATAAATTTTAATAACGAGAACATATTGCAGTTCACAGATTAATTCTTTAAATTGTTGTATAAAATAGTTCAAGGTCGTCCTTAAGGTTTCAAACTTTGGCGCGCAGCCAATGTATATTTTAAGATTAGTAAATTCATGATTAAACTAAGTTTTAAAATGTCGTCTGCTATCTGAGAAATGGTTGATGATTTGGAAAAAATAGATTGTATTACATCCGTCCAACGTTACATCCGTTCTACGATAATTCGGACCTGCCCGCACTTGTTTTTTCAGCAGCAATTCTACTGCTGTTAGTCATTCGACCTACAAAATCTGTGCATCCGACGTACAAAAGTTGTGCATCCGATCTACTAAATTTGTGCATCCTACCTACAAAAGTTTCATCAGACCTACTAAAGTTGTGCATCCGACCTACTAAAGTTGTGCATCCGACCTACAAAATCTGCATCTGATCTACAAAAAGTGTGCATCTGACCTACTTATAATTGCAACCGGAACAATGATCCTTCTGGTAGCAATGTCAACTACATAATGAAAATATCTGCAGTTCCTGCATCGCGTCGGTCGGATTTACAAAATAGAATGTACATCAGACCTAAAGCTGTCGTAGGTCCGATGTTGCATAGGTCCGAAGTATCGTAGGACGGAAGTACTGTTGGACGGAAATGCTGTAGGTGAGAAGTAACATTATCAAGAAATATTCTTAATTCTATTTTCAAGATCTCAAACGTGAATTATTGAATTCAAACGTTCACGATAAAAACCACGGTTTCATGATAATAAAGATGGTTTAGGATAATAAACATGGTTTCATGTTAATAAACATGTTTTCATTATAATAAACATGGTTACATGATAATAAACATGGTTTCATGATAATAAACATGGTTTAGGATAATAAACATGGTTTCATGTTAATAAACATGTTTTCATGATAATAAACATGGTTTCATGATAATAAACATGGTTTCAGGATAATAAACATAGTTTTAGGATAATAAACATGGTTACATGATAATAAACATGGTTTCATGATAATACACATGGTTTCATGATAATAAACATGGTTTCATGATAATAAACATGATTTCAGGATAATAAACATAGTTTCATGATAATAAACATAGTTTCATGATAATAAACATGGTTTCATGATAATAAACATGGTTTCATGATATAATAAACATGGTTTCAGGATAATAAACATGGTTTCAGGATAATAAACATGGTTTCAGGATAATAAACATGGTTTCGTAATAAAAAACATGGTTTCATACACATATGATCATTAACATTTTTTTAAAATCTTTAACATATTTTAGTATCTTAGATTCTAAGCGTGGTATTATATTTTGATTCAAAATATGATTTCTTTTTTCGAATTTATTAATCCTAATAGAACATTTTTATCATAAGAATGTTTTACATTTTGTTTCTCTAATTCAGATTAGTGTGTCTGGTATTCCTTCATTATCTTTTACAAGATGACATTTTTAACTTATGGAGGGAAAGTACAAAAAGAAACCGAAGTGCTAAGGATTATTATTTTTTTCATCATTATTAAGAAAAACTTTAATAATAAAAAATCTTCTCTCTACGTAAAAAAATAAGAAAAAAAATGTTTAAACCAAAGATTTTAGAATGTAGAGAACATCCAGCCGTTAATTCCTTCTATGAACCGGAACAGGGCTGATAAGGTTTAATGTTCAGATCTTCAGTTAGATAAAGATTCTGCGTCCAGGAGATATTACGTGAAAGTAAATTGATAAATTCAAGATATCCAGTTCATGATTGATATTCGCAAATATCGTTTTATTCCGAACCCGAAACCACCCAGATGATTGTGGGCATAGATTGATTAATTTGGTTTGGTTAGTAAACTGGAAGGATTTAAAGTATCCTTAGTTTAAGTTCAAGAATGGAAAGTTTTTGTTACTCCGGGTCTAGTTCAACATACGGACAGTTAGGTGGTGGTTCACGAATTCTTCTGTGCGGAGAGAAATCCCAGACCATTCGGTAGATAATACTAGGATACGCTCCGTTCCTTCCTTCGTCCACAAACCAGTTGGTGATTATACGGTGAATCAGACGGTGAATCGAATCCATCAACATATTGTTGTACCCAAAAGCACTTTTATGCTTGTTAGGACATTATAGCACGCATATAGTACCCAAGTTCAGTCAAATAATGCGGGAAAACATAGTTTGAATTGGCGACAAAATACTAGGAACAAGAACACAAACAATATCAAGGAATATTCATTTTCTTCTCATTAATTACTAGAGTATTATAAGAGGCTCTATTTATCTCCGGTTTCAAATAAATTCATGGATCTCTTTACTTTTGATACACCAACAAGACATTTTTGATTTTCAACACCAAACATGTAAAACAAAAAAAAATTATCAAATACAACCATTTAACTCCCCTCTTCAGTCCAACCTAATTTTAAGTTTTAAACAAAACGACGGAATACAATTTTCATATCAATAATTATAGGAACTGTTAGAGGATTATATAATTTTTATAGAGTGTTCATATAGATGACAATGTCTGATTCACAATGGTACCCTTGAAACCTATATCTTATCAATAATGTGGAAGATATTGTCGTTTTTCAAGAATTCAAAGCGTTTAATTCGGAAAATTCTTATGTTTTCTTCAGCAGTAGAAGTTCGTAAGTCACTTTTGTTGAGAAACCACAATTGTACAGAATCAGTTTTCAAACTCATAAACATGAATATTCAATTCACACTCCAGGCAAAGCGTTTGACGGTACTGTTGTGAATTGTTCATTCCCATCTTTGCATGGAGGGTAACTTGAAATTACGCTTACAGTCCCTTTAATAATATGTCAAATATCTGAAAATATGCAGTTTTATTCCCCCCCCCTTCTTCCCTAGTCCCCATCCACGCATAATAAGTTTGTGATGCAAATTAAGTTAAGATATATAATTCTAACGTTTTTTTTGGAGGGTTTAAACACCATGATAAAATTGTGATAAATTCTTGTCATTTATGAAAATAAACTCATTTCTTAACAACGTATTGCAAAGAGCAGATTGTAACCTTGTATGAATTAGTTGGAAATTATAGGATTATGTAAACAGAATAATCATAGGTTTCAAATTCAACTACAGGGTGTCCCAATAAACATGGAAATTTAGTGACGACTTTTATATCTTCTTTAACCCATGCGGCATTTTTTCAAGAACACAATTATTGCAGAATTCCAGTTTAAATATCTAATATCGAAAACGCCTGGTCATGAGATTCTCAAAATGTGGCATACCATTTTTGTATCTTCAAAATTTGTACAAATTTCAATTTATTTAATCAATCAAAATTGTCTTAATATCTAACATTTTCGTCAATTTTAAGATACAAGAAAGGAAAAACACTTTATGGAAAAATCTTCAGACGTACAGCCTCGTTTTTTTTTTACTTTCTTTGCCATGCTTAAAATATCAGAAATCAAAGACGACCTTCAAGTCATCTCCCAATTCCCATGTTTATTGCAGACACCCTGTAGGTTCCAACTAGGTTCCGACCTACTAGAATATTTGTTTATTTGCCTATGGCGTCATACAATCAACAACAGCTGTAATTTTACATAATATATGATTACACATGGACATTTAACCCTTGGATTTTATGCATCAGATTCACCCTGGAGATACAAGCAGATACAAGCATATAAAATGTCTATAAAATGTCTATAAAATGTCTATAAAATGTCTATAAAATGTCTATAAAATTTCTATAAAATGTCTATAAAATTTCTATAAAACTTCTATATAATGTCTATAAAATGTCTATAAAATGTCCAAATGAAAAACCTTATCGATGAAAATGTCCGTTTAACCCTCCATTGTAAAATTCATGAATACGCCCAAGTATCCAAGTTTATAGGATTAACTTTTAATACCCAAGTACACGGTAAAATATAGCTCTTGCTGTTTATTCAAAAGTTTAAACATGCAATTTAGATAAATTCTTTTTTCATATATAAGATTAATTGGAACCCCTGCTATTCAGGGTTAAATTTAACCCTCCCCGCATATTCAGGGTTAAATTTAACCCTGAACATGCGGGGATAATTGATCCTAGTTACGCAGGATTAAATCCAACCTAACCCAGCACTGCAACAAGACATAAGGAGAAGGTCAAGTGTTTGCGCTTCTTATCAATAAAAGGTGTTATGATTAAAAACATATTATATTTCTATTTTACTGAACATTTACATTAGTTTAACGTACCAGGGTTTTAACTTACCATTTATCTCACCCAGAGTCTAAAACTAAATAATAAAGGTAAAGCTTAAAAGTTCAGAAAAATAATGAGTTGCAACTTAAATATTGACCTTTCTAAATTCAATTTCTTCACAAAACTGCAGCGGAAAATAACAACAAATGTATTTCGTATTAGATAAGTAAGATGTATTTATTTATTCCAGATGACGGGAAAACATTTATAAACTTAAATCGACATATTAAATCATTTTCATGAATTGAAATATCGCAAAATTGAATGCAGGTATTTTCAGGTTTAAAATCTAACTCGCCGAAATCGACGAGTTAAATATTTAAGCTGTAGCTTAAAATTCAGGTTTAAATTAAGTCAGAAGTAGCATTTAAGCTGAAACTTAACATTTAAGTCGTAACTTTTCGTTCTCTAGTTTTGGACTCTGGGTTACTTCTAACCTTACACTGGATTAAATCTAACCTATACCCAGGGTTAAATCTAACCTTAATCTGGGTTACTTCTAACCTATACCCAGGCTTAAATCTAACCTTACTCTGGGTTACTTCTAACCTATACCTAGGTTACTTCTAACCTATACCCAGGGTTTAAATCTAACCTATACCAAGTGTTTAATCTAATTTAACCCAGGGGTTAAATCTAACCTAACCTAACCTATACCAAGGCTTAAATCTAACCTTACTCTGGGTTACTTCTAACCTATACCTAGGGTTAAATCTAATTTAACCCAGGGGTTAAATGCAATGATGGCCCGTCATACGCTAATAATTAATCTGTGCTACACCGGATACACGTTTTTACAATTATATCAAACCATTTAACCCATTTTATATATAATTTGACTCGGATTTAAATATAACGTTTTTTATTTTGTATCCTATATAAGTTGTTTTTCCCACAAACTTTATTATAAATAAAATTATTATGATAGAAGGGGATACTTTTTGCGCATTTATTAAAATAGTTATTTCTCAAGTATATAATTCATTTTATCTATTCACCTATTAATCTAGTAACTGGTTAAATTTTTTAATCTATTCATTTGTCTATTTTTTAACCAATTTGCTTAAACATTTAGTCCATTCTTTGATCCATGAATAAATCAAATTATAGTTTTAACTTTATTTACGGATCCGTTCATTGATTCCTACATTAATTTTTTATTTTATTTAAAGATCTGTTCATTGATTCATTCATTGATTAATTCAACTAAAAATATCTATATATAGACAGATATATATATATATATATAGTTGAATTAATAAATGAATGAATCAATGAATAGATCTTTAAATAAAATAAAAATATATATATATCATGAATTTTTTGATTTGTTCGTTTCTTGATAAATGCAATTTTAGCGTTTCATTCATTATAATTTATTAATCTGTTCATTCATGAATTAGATTTGGTTTTGAAAAGACCCTGAACGGAATAATATACTGTTGAAAGAAGAAGGTTGTGAAACCTCCAGCTGTTATATAAATTTATTCAGTTTATTTGTCAAGAAAATATTATGCTTATTATTCAACTCTTTCATTAATAAAAAAAAACAATTCATTGCATTGTAAACAAGAAATAATTTTATATTGAGTCAGGCTAACCATTTGCGTTAAAAAAATAGTTTTTAATTTTTTTTTATTTTCCAATGTTCAATGCATTTTATATATTAAACACATATGTTTGCATTATTTTTTTAACTTAAAATGCTAAAACGTTTTTTTTCTAAGTAAGACTTTTTCCAATTCCACTAAATATTATTGTTTTATATCATTAACATGTCTGTATCCGTAACATAATTTTTAAGTTAGTCTAAATTCACTCAGAAAGACGTTTGATTTCGATGTCCTTTACATTTTTTGTAATTAAAAAAACCAAATATATAATTTTACATACAATTTTACGATTAAAGAAATAGTTTCCTAGAATTGAAAACCCCGGTCCCTAAAATCAGAGTTAAATGGTGAATCGAAAAGGTCCCTCCAACGTCAATAATATAAAACAAGAAAACCCTTCTTGAATTTTACCCACTGCGCTACTTTTTACAATCTTTAACATTTCAAGGAAAGGAAGTAAATTTGCCACAAACTCAAATTTTCTAATCCCTATATCTTTGCCAACTGATGATACAGACTTTGATATTTCAAACTTACATAATCTACAGAATTCATAGTTTGTATACTCAAAGTTTTACGACATAGGGTTGGAAAGATATGTTGAAGATTGTAAAAAGTATACCCCAGTAAATAACACTCAACAAGAGTTTTTTTGTTTCATATTATTGACGTTGGGGGGACTTTTGCTTGGTCATTAAACTATGATTTTAGGGACCGGGTTTTTTTGTTTTGTTTTTACATAAATGTTACCAATCATAGAATCAAAACTCAGACTTAGTGTAAAATGTTTCCCGAAAGTTACCAATCGTGCTTTTTAATTTATAACAGGAAAAAGTTTTTTAATTTAGCTTAGTTTAAACTTTCTTACTTCAACTTTTGTTGTCATAGTTTTTTATGAAGTTTTTCAGTGTCTATTGTTTAGTCTAGACCTTTTTCTTATTATACTTTAACATAATTCGTTACTGTAATTTAAATAATTAAAATTCTTGGCACATTCAGATCAAGGTGCAGGCGCCTTTGCAAAAGTATCATAGCTTCCTCTTCAAAGGGTTTTCTATGCTTTTCATATAGTAATGATGCGGATATTTTTTAAATACACTCTGAGGTCGGGGAGAGATCACAAAAACATGAATAATTGTTTTTAACAAATTAAACACTTTATAGATTATATATCAACAGTTTCGCATCCAAGTTCAGAGCTCTGGGGATATTTGTTATATTTGATGAATTATTATGTTGATTATATATACGGAAAATAAATATGAAAATATGTAAATGAATATGAATATATGAAAATTAATATAAATATATGTAAATGAATATGAATATATGTAAATGAATTTGAATATATGAAAATGAATATGAATATATGTAAATAAATATGAATATATGAAAATGAATATGAATATATGAAAATGAATATAAATATATGAAAATGAATAGCTCAAATACGAATAACTCATGTGCATGCATACTTTGTAATATTAAAGATCAAATCTCTGTTTTGGTTCAAACATTAAATCCTTTAGCTCCTCACACAATCAAACCATAGAAACTTAATCCCCAACCTTCACCTTCCATATTTATTTATAAATTGAACAGATTAGCTTCATGACTGTTTCTTCAGTTTCTCCTGGACTAAATTACACTTAATCTTATCACGTTTTAATTCTCAATCTGATATTTCAACATTGAATTCACCACATTGTGTACACTAAACTCACAGGAAAGTTTTAGAAAAAAGAAAAGAATGAATATTTTAAATGACCAGGATGAAGATGAAAACGTCCCTCATATTCTTTGCTCCTCTTCTCTTCGCCGTAAGTTTAGGAGACAAGGACAAAGATGAAACAAAACCTGAAGAACTATTTGAAAATTTTGAAGATAACATCGCTATGGAGAGCGAAAGAAAATATTCGTCGGTTAATTTTGCCGATTTTTCCAACGATCCTGAATTTTCAAAGTTTCTTTCAATTGTGGGACTTAATGCAAAATCCTCCATATTTGGTGAAAAGATGATTCCCTCTTCAAGTGTGAAAAAAGATGAAATTAAAAAAGAAAATGAAGAGAAACCTAAAACCACGGAGAAAGATTATAAAATGGCGGAGAAAAGTCCGGATCAGCTGTTGCAGATAAATCCAAATTTATTAAAAGATCTGTTCTCCAGCGGAAAAGAGGTCGAGGATGTACAGCAGGAGCTCTCAAGCCTTCTCTTTAGAGACTCGTCATCCATCAAACCTCAGGTTTTTTTTTCTTCTTTTATTATTGACATTAAAAATTGGAAAAAAAAATATTTTTAAATTTCAGGAAACCGAAAATGGGACAAATCCTGCAGAGTCAAGGATTATCAAAGATGACAGTGATGAGTATATTGATTATACGGATGATGATGATTATGATATGTACAGCTATGAAGACCTTGCAGAAAGCAGATCATATGACGAGGATATGCCTGTTGCCTCAAAGCTTCGACAGAGACGACCTGGAAAACGAAGACGACCCTACCGAGGAAGATTTGGTCCTGGAGTAAGAGGAAAGTTTCCAGGACGCAATCCTGAAATATATAATATCCCTGGACGAATACAAACAGTGCCGGATAGGAAGTTTTCTCCTCCTCCTCAGAGATTAGATGATAGTGAGTACAGTGCATCCTTCAACCTCAACCCTGTGATAGAACGAGGTTCAGATTGTGATTTCTACACAGACTCTCTCTGCCTCAGTGTAAACTCCTACCCTGATCAGGAGATCATCTCCCTACTCGGAGCTAACCGTAGGATTAGTGATGATATGATTGCAGATGTAATCGAGCAGTCAGCTGATGATTTAATTGACGGGGTTTCCTCTAACCAGGAGAGTACATATACAATATCTCATTACTACGGGAACAGAAGAGAAGATTCTGCGCATAATCATAGAGATTTTGCCGAGGAGGGAGGATTCCTCTGCCCCTCCGAGATCAAGTACGCTAAACCTAAACGTGGAAAGACTGCTCAAGGTGACTGGAAGGATATAGTTAATGTGAATGATTACACCCAAACCCTGAGGATGGAGAAGTGTCTCCAACCTGGTGGAACCTGCAGTTATGTATCCCATCATTATAAATCTCAGTGCAGTCAGGTTTATAATTATCATCGACTCTTGTCCTGGAACAAGGAAAGAGGATTACATATGGATATTTACAAGGTTCCAACCTGTTGCTCTTGTCATATTATGGGATACAGTTACGTGTATCCTCCGCTTAACAACAAGGTTCAAGAGCTACCAAAATCTCCGGCTGTGTTCCGACCTGGATCCTTCTCTTCTCAGTCCCGTCCCAAACCTTCTATATCTCGTCCTGGGCCTCTGGACAATCTCATTCCAGACTTTAATCCTCAGCAGGAGCTAGAGCAGTTTATGCAAACTATAGGATCAGATATCAAGGATTTCAGCACCTTTGGGAAAACTTCTCGACCAGTGAGAAATCAACCAAATCAACAGTTCCAGGGAAGACCTGGGATTAAAAGACCAGTTGTCGGAGGATTTACTCCGAGTTTGGGTCCAGACCTCCGACCTCCGTTCAGGAAAAGAATATCAGACCGAAGGTTTGAGGATGTAAACAAGGATCGTAGGTTTGAGGACTTAAACCAGAGCAACAGACCAGATATGGTGGACTCAGGATCACAAGACAGTCCAGTCCAAAGTGTGCACAGGAAAAGACGCATTGATAAACTGGACCGGAGAGGGGATGGATTCTCCGATACCGGAGAACCCTCTGATATATCCGATCCTGGACACAAGCTTGAATCCATCCCACTGGAGACGGATACTGATAACACCAATGTTGTGAACTATGGATACCATCCAATCATTGACTTTTTTAACCCTCTCCACAACTAGTGGTTTATGTACACTGTACAGTGTACAGTTTACAGTGTACAGTGTACACTGTACAGCTTATAATCCTCTAGCTTCATATCGTGCAATAATTTGTAAAGATTATATAAAGTAAAAATAAATTTGTTTAAAAGTTGAAGAAGGCAGAATTCAAGCTGACGTGTGTAAACCCTGCAATAAATTAAAATATGTTTGACGCAAGGTCGCGTATGGTTTCCGAATCTACTAATTTGAATGCGTATTATGTAAATGCAACCAACGGAAATTTCCTGTCACAAAAACATTGATGATAGCTTAAAAATTAAGATCGAATTTAAATTTTGTACATCAAGGATCAATTCGTTAGATATCAAAATTCTTTCTTGTTTTTATATTTCTTTTGATAAATACATATATTTGCAGGATATAAAATAGAACTAAAAAGGCCTTCTCATATTTATAGATATGTGATGCAAACTACCCCTGTACTAGTCTATACGATACTTTTTGTATTCTTGTATGAAACCAATAAGTTTTCAAACATTAGCTCAGACAAAAATTGAGCCGTCACATCATTTTGGATTTAGGATCTTCAGGATTTCTACTGGAAGAATTTTTATTTCTAGTAATTTTAAATTGTTTAAAAACAGTTCTCACTGATTCGAGCTTAGCTTTAGAATTTTTATATTAACATAATTTTTAGTTTAAAGCTTTTTCAAAACATTTAAACTGCTTCTTGACTGTGCCGATTGTACTCTTATCTTGTTTTCAATATTGAAGATAACTTAAGATTTGAAAAGTTAAGAACTTTTTTTTCGTGAACCCACACATTTGAACTGTAACCTACCTTGCTGTTCGCTCCAATCCTTTTGAGTATTTGATCCACCTGGGTTGTAATAGATACGGTTCCAGCTCTCTCCGGTTCTCCCATCCTCTCGGACGGTTCCAACCTGAATGCGGAGTTCTCTGCTCAACATTTCATGACAACTTGTTCAAACTTTTCCAAACCAACCTATCCTTTAGTCTTAAGTAAAAACTTTGTTAATTCATACTTTGTCTATCAGACAAATTATATCCAACGAATTATTTGTAAATCTTGTAAGCTTCTCAATAATGTCAGCAGGTCCAAGGTGTTAACAATTTCTCTCTCCTTTTAATTTTCACGACCCGAACAAAAAACTAAATTTAACTAATTTGAATATAAAACGGTGTAAAAGTATAGAAAATATTTTCTTAATGAATTATTGGAATTATTGGTTTAAATTACTTTCGCCAAGTTGCTTCAATATTGTAATAATTACACAAAACTTTTGTCAAAGGGAAAGTATTTAATTCTTACTTTAACTTTAAACTATTTTGAATGTTTAGTTTTCGGACATTAACAGTTATATCACGAAATATTTATAATTATTCAACTTTAATAATAATTTGCATTAAAAGGGAGAACCAAAAGTGGCAAAAAAGAGGGAAAAGACTTGTTTAAAGTCGAATTTAATTTTTTTTTAATACTTACTTGAAAAGACTTACTGCAACCTGTGATATTTCAAACTATCATTATTTGATCTAAAATAATTCATACTTTGAAATATCTAAGGTCTCCAACATTGAAATGCAAAAGATATGGGGATAAGAAAATTAGAGTTTGTAACAAAAACTCAATTTCTTTGCCTAATTATATCTAGTAGAACTTTTAGTTTGAAATAACAAAGGTTTGCGACATCAAGATTTAAAGATATAATGATTAAAAAGTGTTTAGTTTTTCAATGAAAAATATTTACTGGAACCGATAGAATAAAAAGAATTATCAAAAAAAGTAAGTGGCTAAAGTGAGAAAGATGATAAGAATTAATGCAAAGCAGAATACTTACGAAAAAAGAATAAGATTGAAAATAAAAATATTAATATTAGCAAAATATAATTATTAGACTTTTAGAGCGCTTCGCGAACCCTTTCAAGTCACTACTTTTTATCGTACTTCGCAATAAACAAATATTTTCGCAGATTTTTCTGTTGTAACTGGTGAATTTTTATAAATAAGAAATGTCGACATTTTTTCTATAGGCAACATTTTTCAAATTTGATCGCCTTTCTTGAACCGGGTCATGCAAAACAATTGGACCCGATTGTTCAGCCGTTTTGACGTTTATTGGATACAAACAGACGAACAAAGAAATTTTTCAATAGATATATAATATACTAGCTAAAGGGCTCGTGCAAAAAAATCGAACTTTTTAGCCTATGTCAACCCCAGGCTACTAACCATGAGTGTCCACAAAAAATTTCAGCCCATTCGGTCCAGCCGTATTGCCGGCCAGAGGGAACATATATATTAATGTCTTGTTTTATCATATAGAAGATATATATATAATCGCTTCTCTGTCTGATTTAAACAAGAAATCTGCGAACATTTTTAGTTCCGATATATACGATATATCCGATATATCCGATATATCCGATATATCGGATATATCCGATATATCCGATATAATCACAGAAAAATGGCGACTTGAAAAATTGTTACTAGGCACGAATCACCTTTTATGGCCAACTCTTTAAAATACTGTATTCCCACGATACTTTTTATAGGTTTAATTCATATATTTGTTAGATTAATGATCTACAAGGACATAAACGTTTTTCGAACAATTGATATATATTATTTCATTTCAGAATTCCAAATTTTTTTGTGGTTAATTTTCTATCTTCATGGTCTCTGTGTATCGTTCTTACAAACATTTATTTCTGTAAATATTTATTAATTGTTTTGTGAAATTGTAAAAAGATCATCTAAAAGTTTTGTTGAATATTGTAGAATATTTTTTATTTATATAAACCATCATTTAAATAGTTCCAGGTCGTCATTTAATTTCTGCCTGATTTGAAATATTTTAGTTTTCTTGATTGCTGTAGAACAATAATCCAGGGTTTATGATCTGCCATAAAATCCAAAGTAAATATCTATTGTAGAGAGATAGAAACAAGATTTATATATTTCTCCGACATATTGGCGGTTTTAGAAAACCTGCAAAATTCGCAAACTCAATTTTTCCCGACCTGTTCATAGATTTGTAAATACATAGACTTGGCAGTTTTCCCGACCTATCCATAGATTTATAAATACATAGACTTGGCAGTTTTCCCGACATATTCATAGATTTATAAATACATAGACTTGGTAGTTTTCCAAATCTATCCATAGATTTATAAATACATAGATTTGGCAGGTTTCCTAACACATTCATGGATTTATTAATACATAGACTAGGCAGTTTTCCTAACCTACCCATTGATTTATAAATACATAGAATCCGACGCTACTGCTTTGCGGATTTTATAATCCTCTTTCGGGGATTTCATCCCCTAACAACTACTCAGTTTTTCCAACATATCCATAGCTTTATATATACACAGACTTGGCAGTTTTCCTAACTTATTCATGGATTTATTAATACATAGACTTGGCAGTTTTCCAAATCTATCCGACGATTTACAAATACATAGGCTAGGCACTATTTCTAACCTATCCATAGTATTATGAATACATAGACTTGGCAGTTTTTTAACCTGTCCATAGATTTATAAATACAAAGGCTTGGCAGTTATCCCAACCTATCCATAGATTTAAAAATACAAAGACTTGGTAGTTTTCCCGACCTATCCATGGATTTGCAAATACATAGACTTGGCAGTTTTCCCGACCTGTCCATAGATTTATAAATACAAAGACTTGGCAGTTATCCCGACCTATCTATAGATTTATAAATAAAAAGACTTGGCAGTTTTCCAGACCTATCTATAGATTTATAAATGCATAGATTAGGTAGTTTTCCCGACCTATCCATGGGTTTATTGCAACTCCCCCGCCCACCCCCAAACTAAATCAAGAAGATATGGTATAGGATGAAAAGTACTAATTCTCATAAAGATATCAGTCCTCAATCCTTGGAGAAACTTTCAAATAATTCCTAGCAATAACAATATAATTTCAAATCAACCCCCCCCTCAGAAGCATCGGGGTTAAGCTGGTTTAAAAACGATTTTCTTAGATTTTCGATTTGTGGACATTTTCTGGACCTTTCTGTCTTGTTCTGGTTAAATTGTCATAATTAGATCAATTTTAAAGCTTTCTAAAGAAGATAAAAATGTACCAACATCTCTCAATACAGATATTCCTTCTTAATCTTTACATGGACAATTCACTGTGAGGAGAAACTATCCTGGAGTAGCGGTATATCCTTCCTATACCTGACTCCAGGGTTAGTTTTATACAGATCAACAGTGAACCCTGATCAAGGAGTAAATAGAGATAGGATGGAAGGTTTACATGAATTTGAAAGTAGGTCTGCAGAACAGGGTTGCTCCCTCTCTACAATAAGGTTCAGTTCATCCTCATACTAAAGGGAGAGTTAGCTAAAATTTTAACCGGGATTAAGAAGATGAACAATTATAAGATTTGAATTACATAAAATTCTACAAAATAACTGTTTATCTTGGCCTTAGCTTTAACGCTTTACTGATGGCTTGGTTTAACTAATAAAAACTTGCTGGGTCCGTTGAGGACATTTCAGAAATAAATTTCTCTTTTCAGAAATATAAACATCACTGGTTTGGTAAATATTTGATCTTAGCTCAGCCCGTACACCTTTCTTTTATCGATACATTTTATCATATATATTTTAAATAGAAAAACTAATCTTTTTTTCGAAAACTTTCCCGTTAATGATATAAAACTTATTCATGTACACCCACAGCGTAAAGATATTTGTGAAAATATCCCATTTTGCAGTACAATTTTATAGATTTATCAATACAGTGTACAGTGTACATGGTGCGTGCAAATTCAAACGCAAAGAAATTGAACTCTCAGCTCAAGCTTTAATTTTTTCTATTTATATCTTTGCAAATGGTGTAAAACTTTGAATATTCAATCTAAGAGAAACAATAGTTTAAATTGTCGATATATTCAGGTTGTAAAGATATGCGGATTGGAAAATTAGACTTTGAGGAGAGTTATCAGTTTCTTTAGCGTTTTTAACAACAAATCCAGGATTCCAAGTTCAATATTGATTCTGCAGTTAATATGTTTCCGGTTTCAATATGACCAAATAATAAATTTCCGCTTTTTATCTGTTATTATCCCTATTATCTGAATATTGAATATTTCAGCTATATTGGGTTTATCTGTTATTATCCCTATTATCTGAATATTGAATATTTCAGCTATATTGGGTTCATCTGTTATTATCCCTATTATCTGAATATTGAATATTTCAGCTATATTGGGTTTATGCTCATTTCTGTCAACACTGTCGTCAACCTCATTGCTAACATCAACGACAACAATAATAACAACAACAATAACAACAACAACAACAATAATAACAACGATAATAATAATAACAACAACAACGGAGGACGAGGTTTCTCCGAATCTGTTCTGAACCAGATGGTTGAAGAGGATCCGTTCTCCGACCAGGTTCTAGCTCATCTACTCCACACGGTTAGTACACCATACTATCCAGGAACTGAGGTTACTGAACTGGACAATGATGATTACTTGCCTCAAACTCCAAGTTTTCTAATCGGATTTTGGTTTTGCATAGACCTTTGATATTCCAAACTATAAAGTCTGATAGATGAAAGAGATAAAGTTTGAAATATCAAAAGTTTACATCATTAGGTTGCAAAGTTTAAAATATTAATCAGGTTGCAAAGATTTCAAAATTTGAGTTTGAGATGAGTAAACATATCTTAGGTTTGAGTAGAGCTGTGATCTCACTATGATCTCACCTACCAAAATATTTACCCTTGCTCCCATTAATTAGTAACGGATCTATGTTTATACCAGCAGTAGTGGAATATTTGCAATAAAGAGTTTAAAAAAAGATTCTATGATCAAGCCGTTTATTTGTAAAATTAAAATTTATAATTTTTCTCGTGTATAATATGCCGATTTTTGTTCTAAAGTTAAGAAAAAATTTAATATTACATTTTATGTTGGCGTTTAGACTACTCTTATTTTTATGCAGATATTTTTTTCATATATATTTAAAAACCCAACTTAATGTTTTGACAAAGATAAATAATTATTTAGAACATACAAAGACCAAGACCAATCTTGCTATAAAACATCATCATTGTAGCAAGGTATTCTTTGCCAGACAAAGAAGTTAGGTAAAAAAGCTTGTGAAAACATATCAAATTATTTATCTAAAGCTAATGACTACAACGCCCAGTAAATAAAAAATCTAAATTATTTATCTAAAGCTAGTGACTTAAAACACCCAGTAAACAACAAATCTAAATTATCTTCCTGAAATAGGAAGGAAGTGCTTCTACTGCTCTGCTATCCTGGATCAAATCCGTCCTGGAGATACGTCCTAGTTGTGCTCTATCTCTTTCAGCTCATACAGCTCATAGGTAATCCATATTCTGTATTGACGATAAAGAAAAAACCTACCCCCCCCCCTAATCCATATTCTGTATTGACGATAAAGAAAAAACCTACCCCCCCCCCTATTCCTCAATACAAATTACATTACATTTTTCCACTCTAACTCAAAAGCCATCAAAAACTGCATATACAACCTCACAAATCTTTAATTATCTATTCTACAAAGCAAATAAATAAAAAGCTTTTCAAGGGTAAAGAACCATTCAATGGGTGAACTTGGTCGCTAAAACAAGGGCTTACTAATTTTTAAACCATAAACCTCTTATTAAAAGACTGAATCTCTGGGCAGAGGGTCATAAAGCCAGGAGAACACTTTTATACCTGTAAATCTGTGAAAATATTAAGAATTTGTAAATCTTGAACCAAAGGGCTTTAAAAACGTGAACACAACTTCTTGTAGAATGGAACCAATAAAACTGTGAAGTACGAAGACGACTGATATATTCAAGTTGAGATATTGAATAGTTTAATGAACATAAATCACAGCAATGCACCGACCCATTTAACTTATATAAGTTGATTTTCTAACAAATTGAATCTATTTTTTTTGTAGCAACTAAGCAATTAAATGTCGTCTTTCTATTTCTTGATTTCATAGTTCTCATAGCCATTTTCCCTATATATTTTATATTTACAGCACATTTTGTCTTTGTTTTCTGTGACACACATGAATATCAATCTTCATAATTAGATTTTAAATCAAATTTCTTTTAATTTTGATCTTTGTATTACAGACTGCTCCCTGGAAATAATATCATACAAGATCTAAAAGAAACCCTGAAAAAAAGTTGCTGAATGAAATGAAACTAACACTTATTAAAAAATAGTATTTATTGTAAAATTTGTAAATATACCATTTTAAATTTAGAATTAACAGAGGCAATACAGAGAACAGTTTAAAAAGGAGTTTTCATTAAGGGGGTGAGGACGGGGAGGGGGTTAAATTCAGATAATTTATTTCTCAAGAGGGGGCAGGTATAGAAAGAACTGTTTAATACATAATAGCAAGAAAAATAGTTTTAAAGCGTATGGAACCATTTATTGATTATACATATATAAGAAAATATATCTGAAGCGGGACGATGAACTGTTACAGCTAGAATTAAGGCAGTTGAATTAGGACAAGTCTGTCCTTTTGAATTAGGACAAGTCCGTCCTTTTGAATTAGGACAAGTCTGTCCTTTATTTGTGTTTTTGTCAAATAAAAAGGACAATTTCTGGTCATTTGCTCATATTTTAGAAAAGCCTTTGATCTTAAAAATGTTAAAGTTTAAGTGTGTTTTTTTTCTGTATAAAAACCCCTAAACGCATTTAAGTAATGTACTGTATTTTAAACGTTTTAATCATAACGGAAAATTGCTTTAGCTTTCTTATTATTCTTTCATTGTCTCAAATATTTTAGGATTTTCAAGATTTGGCGAACAAGTTTGTGTTTTTAATGATTTTGAGTTTTGTACGAGGTTGTGTAAAGTACACGAATACATCAAGTACATGATTACAATAAGTTCTTAAGTAAAACACAAGTATTTGATTACAACATGTACTTGAGTACAAAAATTACAGGAGTACACAATATACTTGAGTAGAACAAATACATAAGTACAACAAGTACAGGAGTACAACAAGTAAACAAGTACATCAAGTACATAGTACATCAAGTAAATGAGTACATCAAGTAAATGAGTACAATAAGTAAATGAGTACAATAAGTACATGAGTACAACAATTACATGAGTACATCAAGTAAATGAGTACAACAAGTACATGAGTAAAACAAGTTGATAAGTCCAACAAGTACATGAGTACAAGTAATTAAGTCCAGCAAGTACATGAGTACATCAAGTAAATGATTAAAGTCCAGTTTTACATAATCTGAGATTCCAAGTCCAGCATATCCACGTTACCTCCCCTTGTATGCAGGTTGGGTTGCCTAATAAAACACAAATATTAAAGTGATTTAAATTCAATCTTATAAAGAATGTAATTCACCATGGAAATTCGAAGATAAGCAATTTTTAGATAAAATGAAAATATCTTTTTATCTTTAAATCTTTTTATCAAGGTTTAAAGGGTACTGCTGTGATTAAATAGTTTATTAATGGAGGATCATTAGAAATATAAAAAAGATATAAAGAAGAAAGTACCTTGGTCGAGAGTTTTGTTTCTCCTGTTCAGGATTTGGTTCAGGACCAAGTCCCCAAACCTAAGATTTTAAACAACTCAAAATAAAGATAATTTACGCAAATTGCAAACATGTTAGATTTGGGAAAAATGAATACATATTTAAAATACGTACAAATCATTTTTTAAAAAACTTAAAATTAAAATATTTGTCAAAAAGATGAGATTTTTTTTTTGGGGGGGGGGGAAGATGCATCTTTTTGTAACGGGGGGATGCCACAACCGGATGTACTGATCTCCAGATAAATTTCTTGTATTATCTATGTTACCTCAATATGCTGAATACTAAAAGATGGGTCCTCTGAGAGCTGAATAGTATGGAAGGTTTCAATATCTCCAGACGAGGTTCCACCAGATAGATCATTGTTCATCTCTAATCCATATAGTCCTGGAGATAAAAGAACATTATAATCTCTAATACGTTTACCCTTGGAGATACAAGAAAATTATTATCTCTAATCCGTATACTCCTGGAGATACAAGAACATTATAATATCTAATCCGTTTACTCTTGGAGATATAAGAACATTATTATCTCTAATCCGTAAACCCCTAAAGATACAAGAACATTATTATCTCTAATCCGTATACTCCTGAAGATAATAGAACATTATTATCTCTAATCCGTATACTCCTGGAGATACTAGAACATTATTATCTCTAACCCGTATACTCCTGGAGGTACAAGAACATTATTATCTCTAATCCATATACTCCTGGAGATACTAGAAAATTATTATCTCTAATCCGTATACTCCTGGAGATACAAGAACATTATTATCTCTAATCCGTATACTCCTGGAGATACTATAACATTATTATCTCTAATCCGTATACTCCTGGAGATACAAGAACATTATTATCTCTAATCCGTATACTCCTGGAGATACTAGAACATTATTATCTCTAACCCGTATACTCCTGGAGATACTAGAAAATTATTACTCTAATCCGTATACTCCTGGAGATACAAGAACATTATTATCTCTAATCCGTATACTCCTGGAGCTACAAGAACATTATTATCTCTAACCCGTATACTCCTGGAGATACTAGAACATTATTATATCTAATCCGTATACTCCTGGAGATACAAGAACATTATTATCTCTAATCCGTATACTCCTGGAGATACAAAAACATTATTATCTATAATCCGTGCACTCATGGAGATACTAGAACATTATTATCTCTAATCCGTATACTCCTGGAGATACAAGAACATTATTATCTCTAATCCGTATACTACTGGAGATACTAGAACATTATTATCTCTAATCCGTATACTCCTGGAGATACTAGAACATTATTATCTCTAATCCGCATACTCCTGGAGATATAAGAACATTATTATCTCTAATCCTTATTCTCCTGGAGATGCAAGAACATTATCATCTCTAATCCGTATACTCCTGGAGATATAAGAACATTATTATCTCTAATTCGTATACTCCTGGAGATACAAGAACATTATTAATCCGTATACTCCTGGAGATATAAGAACATTATTATCTCTAATCCGTATACTCCTGGAGATACAAGAACATTATTATCTATAATCCGTATACTCCTGGAGATACAAGAACATTATTATCTCTAATCCGTATACTCCTGGAGATACAAGAACATTATCATCTCTAATCCGTATACTCCTACAGATACAAGAACATCAAGGAAATATTCTCCGTACCTTTATTTGTAATAAAAATGTATTAAAAAAGATAATCCAGGTGGGTATAACTGACGATTCAAAAGAGCAATTTTTACCTAAAAATTGAAATGAAAAGATGGATTGCAGAGTGCGAAATGTATAAATCGAAATTTTGTGTTAAGGAAAAAATATTTGACTTGAATTGAGAAGGATTAACATGCAATGGTTCAGGTTTATGATTTCAGTTTTCCTTATTATCATGATGTAACAATACAGGGATAACATAGGAAGACGGCATTTAGAATACAGACATTTCACAAAACACATGATGAGATTTTATACATCTTATACAAAAGTCAGAGCAAATAAGTATGTAAGTATGTCAGGTAAATATAGCCGGCAAAGCAGTAAAAATAGAAGAATGTAACTTCAATAAAAACGCTGCATTTCCCCGCATAGGATGCTGGCTTATCCCTTTAGGCAGACAAGGTCGTCTTCTGTAGACTAAAACCTGAAGATTAATGGGCACGGGCAACGCCGGGTATTTCTACTTGATTAAAACAAAAATGCCGAAAAACTAAAAAACCATGGTCTAATTCTACCTTTAGAGCCACCCATGGCTAGAAGTTCTTGAGTTAGGAGTTGATAGTTCTCATCCTTGCCGGTAGAATGGAAAACAGCCATCTTAGGTTCAAGGGAGAACAGGAAACTCTCCCCTAGAATAAAAACTCTTTACCGGATGTTTCAGACAAAACTCTGTATGTAAGGTTTCAGGTGAAAAAAAGAGTCTTTCTAATGTAACAAAACTCTTCATTTCTTCATTCAAGGTTTAGAGAAGAAATTAAACTATCTAATTTAAGAAACCCCTTTATCTAAGGTTCAGGTGAGAAACTTTATCCTGTAACCGAACTATATATGTAAATAAAAAAAAATTTTTTGTTGGAACAAAACTCTTTATCAAAGATTTAAATGGAAAATTCTCTTTATTGTAAGAAAACTCTTCATCTAAGGTTTAAATGGAAAAAATGAACTCTCTAATGTAAGAAATCTCTTTATCTAAGGTTTAAATGAAAAAAACAAACTCTCTAATGTAAGAAATCTCTTTATCTAAGGTTTAAATGGAAAAATAAACTCTTTAATGTGAGAAATCTCTTTATCTAAGGTTTTAATGGAAAAATAAACTCTTTAATGTGAGAAATCTCTTTATCTAAGGTTTAAATGAAAAATGAACTCTCTAATGTAAGAAATCTCTTTATCTAAGGTTTAAATGGAAAAATAAACTCTTTAATGTAAGAAATCTCTTTATCTAAGGTCTTAATGGAAAAATAAACTCTTTAATGTGAGAAATCTCTTTATCTAAGGTTTAAATGGAAAATAAACTCTTTAATGTAAGAAATCTCTTTATCTAAGGTTCAGGTAAGAAAAAAAACTCTATTCTTTTACAAAACACAAAGGAAAGAAACTATATATCTCTTCTTTAAATAAACTCATCGTTTTAATTTCCAGAAAAAAAACACAGAAAATTTTCCCTTTCTTAAAAGCTCTTTCTTCAGATTTAAGGATAAATGATTCTTGATTAAACCTTTTATCTTAAGGTTAAGGGATTAAAAGAAATCAAATTATTTTAACTGACCGTTTCCAACCCAACCTCCCTCAGTATCACACCAGGACGAGGACGCATGAGCTCCAAACTTCCGTCCTGATCCGTCCTGAACCACTAGGATGGTTGGACCCTTGTAGCAGATCTAGAACCCGGAGAAAATATTTTTAAATCTGAATTTAGACAATCTTAAATCGATGGCGAAAAAATAATAATATCATGTATAATTGATTTTGAATTTAGCAACAAAAAAACGTGAAAAAAATACAGTTTCTTTAAAGTAAAGGAATACCCAGTACCCTCAGAGAATGGGACTTCAGACTTTTATTTTAAAACAATATTTTCAAGAGTCTATTCAACCATTCAGCCATACTGAAAGAGTTTCAGGTCGTGTTAAAGTCTTATTTGTGTGAGTAAACCTATAGTTTTGTATTCTTAAAAGAATATTTTCTTCCTTAGACATCAACTCATCAATACTCTGATCATGGGTATTGCTGGAGTACAGGAACCTCCAGTTTTTCCTTGGGATAAAATCATATATTTATATAATAAATATCACTAGCTCAAGTGCCCGGCGTTGCCGGTGGATTTTTCTTTAAATTTGAAAAAAAAAATATTTCGATTTTTTTAGCCTATGTTACCCCCAGGGTACCCATGGGTTCCCTCAAATAATTTTAGCCCATTCGGTCCATCCGTTTGGCCAGCTATTGCTAACATATATACAAATAAATAAAAATATATGAGCAAAGAGCTTTATTATATAGATTATTGTTATTATTATTATTGTTAGTTTTATCATTATTATAATTATTATTATTTTTTCAAATATTGCTATTATAACTATTAATAGCAATATTATTATAAATATGAATACGAGTGTTATCGTGTAAACATATTAAACATTTAATTTTTGATATTATTATTATTGTTATTGATATTGTTATTTTTAATTATTAAATATTACCTGTACTCTAGAAGGAGGTTTGTGTTAATAAAAAGAATAGATGCATTATCTAGACAACTGCAATTGTCCTAGAAAAAAATTATTCAATTCTAACAATTTAATTGATTTTTTAAAAGCACATTTTATAAACACGAAAAACTATGACGTTGATTTTATGATAATTAAATTATTTATAAAACAGATCATATTTCAAACTTTTCATTTCTCTACTGTACAGTGTACGGTCACTGTACTGCAAACACAAATATGAAGAGTACACTTTTGTACTGTGTAAACCATGTAATATCCACACTGTACACAACTGTACTTTTTACACCTCCGTACTGTGTATATGTGTATGTGAATTGTACATGATGTACATTGTACTGTAAACAGCGTACATTACTATGCACAGTACAGTGTACTCCACAGCACTGTGCACACAACTGTATAACAACGCACACCTTTCTACCTGGAAATCTGTAGGGGTTGGGATGAGCGGAGCTGGATCATCATCATCGTTATTATCATCATCCGTTGTATCGAAGATATCATCAAATATATCCTTCTGCATCTTTCCGATCTCAGGGTGACCGTCAAACCAACCCTGAAGGCAAAATTATTAAACATTGGTTCTACAGTCTGCAATTTATTTAGGAAGGGCCATTCGGAAATGGGAGGAGGAAGAGAGAGGGGGTGTCATAATTTTTTAACTAGAGGACCAAAACTTGGGGAACCACAAATAGATTCTAGTACAATAGATGGCAACGTAGAATTTGTACACTCTCAGTACAGCTGTATTCTGACGTCACAAGTGTCAGTTAAGTTCTTTCTTTATTTGCAAACATCTTCTATCACGCTAGGGGACCCTCACATCAAACTTTATTTTCAGATCAAAAATGTTTACAAAAAAGCAAATAAAGGTTGGAATTAAAATAAAGTTAAAATTGTGGTTTGTTGTTGTTGTTTTTTTTTACCTTGACATCATCGTCTTTCTTCTTTTTTCCAGTATCAATATCATCATCCTGCCTATCCTCGATCAATTCTTTTGGTTTCTTTCCAGGAAATATCAGATCCATTATCACACTAGAACATTATCATAATAATGATAATGATATTAATAATGATAATAATAATAATAATAATAACAGTAATAGTATTATTATTAATAATAATAATAATAATAATAATAATAATAATAATAATACTAATATTAATAATAATATTAATGCTAATACCTGAGCGCCCAACTGAGAAAATTCTTATCACTTTTATTATTCCCAGCTCCTGCTGCATCCCAGCTCTGCAATTATTCAAAATTGAGGTTAAATAAAAGGGAAGAAATAGAATATTTTAATTATCTATTGTTTAAGGATAAAAAACTTATTTAATCGTACTGTAGAATAAGAAGACGACTGTAACGCTGAATTCATTATTTTAAATAGTTCAATTAACATTAAACATAGTAATTTTGCAGTTTATACTTGATACAGACCCATTTCCTTAGATAAGTTGATTTTCGATCTTCTGGTAAAAAATATGTGTTTTATTTAAAAGATCAAGAGTGCTTCATTGTTGTTTTCTTATTCCACAGTTTCATATGTATATCCTCTAATTTCAGGAAATTTAGATCTTGAATTAAACATGGTTCATTGTACCTGGATAGCACTAGATGAACCACCCTTGACGTTGAAGTAGGATTTAGCTAGACCCTGAAGTATCTGGAGAAGGTTTCCCATACTAGACTCTACAATTAATCAAAATATTAGGGATTTTCAACTTTCGTCCATTCCGAATCTCTAAAAGTAAACTTCGTTTGACCAAAAATAAAAAATTCCGTACAAATTTTTCTGATAAGCTTCAATAAGCAAAAAAAATTTGATTTAATAATTTGTTAGTTGAACTCAAATGTGCAAACATTTTTGATTTGTTTTAGTTTTGGAAATTTTTAAAAATGTAATAAAAACTTATTTTACCTCCAGTTTTCCCATCCCCTCCACCCATCCCTCCGATCAGGTCCAGGAATCCATCTGCTCCTCCTCCACCGTTCATCCCACCCTTGGTAAGATGAGCAACTATTTTCATTAGCTTGGAGAGATCAAACCCTCCTCCTCCTCCTGAAGCTCCGTCTCCGGTATCCCCTCCTCCTCCTTTTAGTAGGTTCATCACACCATTGAGGAGAGCTGGATCCAACCCCTTCTGCTCTGCATGGGATCGGAGCTGTTCTCCTCCGCTACCTTGAACCATTCCCATTATTCCTTCCAGGCTCATCTGCTGCTTTCCTGAACCATAGATGATATAGATCTAAGATAATATAGAACGGAGATAAAAAAGATAAGAGATGACGTAGAAAGAGATAATATAGATCAGAGAAATTATAGATCAGAGATAATATAGATCAGAGATAATATAGATTAGAGATAATATAGATAAGAGATAAAATAGATCAAAGATAATATAGATCAGAGATAATATAGATCAGAGATAATATAGATAAGAGATAAAATAGATCAAAGATAATATAGATCAGAGATAATATAGATCAGAGATAATATAGATCAGAGATAATATAGATCAAAGATAATTTTTATCACGAATTGCAGTTATATTAAGTACCTGTAAAAGAGTTGACCAGAAAGCTAGTGAGCTCGGACTGGTTTCCAGTAGCAGAGGTTTGAGAGAACGCTCCCTCAACAAAATCTTTTCCCTACAAGCAGATTTTTTAATATTCATAAAAATTTGACTTTGAGTTTTTGCCCCAAACTAAAACGTATTACTTCTTTATCTTTGCAACCTGATGTTGGAAACCTTTGATATTTTAAACTAAGATTACATTAGATTTATAATTTCAAATATCTAAGTTCTACGACATTTTGCTGCAAAGATATAGAGATAAGAAAATCAAAGTTTGTGGCAAAGGCTCAATTCCTTTTTGTATTTTTGATCTAAAATGTAAATTGTTCTGCACCTTCTCCCCTCCATATTGTTCTGCCAGGTCTTCTGCAGCTTTCCTAGCGAACCCACTACAACACAAATCTCTGAAAGATATCTAGGTTTCAATGTACATGCTACACATAAAAAACTTGCCAAAAAAATCAAGATAACAAATTGACTGAGACAGAATTTGCAAACAATACAGCTGAATATGCAAAATACATATATGCATACTGCATGCATAGTGGAACATTAAAAACTAGCTTGGAAACCCAGCTTTGCCTGGAACTTAACTTTTGTTCAAAAGGCAATCCACTTAACTAAGAATTTCCGTGGTTCTACCGGGTTCCCTAATCAAAATTTTAAACAAATCGGTCCACGGGTTAACTAGATATGATGAGACATCCAAACGAACAAACAGATAGACCAGCAGAGATTACTATTATATAAATATTATAGACACAACATTTTTTTTAAATTGCAAAAATCGTGAGGCATCTGTTCAAAGAATGTGAGTTTACAAAAAAGTATTCTTTAACTTTTAAACGGCCTGCAAAAATCTTAAAAATAATTTTAAAATGTTTAAGACTTTATGTTTTTGTTTTATTGTGCAAACATTCAACTCGAAGAGACATGCAAATAACAACAGCAACACGACGGAAACAGAAAACGAATTCATCAAAAACTAATACAGCAACATAGAAAACAGAAAACGAAGATAGCAACACGGAACAGAAAACGAAGACAGCATCACGTTACAGAAAACGAATATAGCAACACGAAAAACAAAAAAAGAGTACACAGCAACGCGGAAACAGAAAATGAACACAGCAACACGAAAACAGAAAACGAACACAGCAACGTGGAAACTTAGAATGAAAACTACAACAACACGACAACAGGAAAAGAACACAGAAACACGAGAACAGAAAACGAATACAGCAGCACAGAAACAGAAAACAAATACAGCAACAAAGAAAACAGAAAATGAAAACTAAAACATGGAAACAGAAAAAGAAAACTGCAAAATGTAAACAGAAGAAAACAAATACAGCCGCAGTGAGTCAGAACGAAAAAAATCAAATCTGTAACATGGAAACAGAAAACAAATTCATCAACATAGAAATAGAAAACACAGACAGCAACACGAAAACAGAAAACGAATACTGCAACACGAAAACAGAAAACGAATACTGCAACACGAACACGAATTTTGAGAAGTTTTTGAGATATTCTTAAAAAGAAACCTAATTAAACATACACAGGCATAATCTGTTAATTACCCGGCCTTTATCGAAATAATGGAATTGAGTCTTTGCCATAAATTGATATTGTCTAATCCCTTTATCTTTGCAATCTTTGATAATTCAAACATTTGGGTTGCAAACATATATGATTAGAACATTAGAGTTTGTGCCAAAGACTAAATTCCTTTAGGAAAATTTGTTGACTTTTATTTGAAACCTATCAAACTTAACATCTCAAAACTTTTTGCAAACAAACGATAGAAAAAAAACAGATTTACATTGAGAGAAAATTTGTTAAGAAGTAAAATTTCAATGACTATTAAATCTCGACATTTGAATCACAGTGTATAAGGTTTACACACATGCATGCATGATATTTATATATATTTCCTGTAACTAGTCTTTCAGTTTACAAAGCAACAATCTGATTACGTTATGTTAGTAAACAAGTAAACAAGTAAACAAGATTAAACTTACCGAAGAAGATCCATGTTTGTGAATGAGTTCAACTCTGTGAGTAAATATTCGTGAGTAATATATTTTATATTTGTCAAGTTGAGAAAGTCTGTCTAGGCGTGGTCCTATGTTTAGTTTCACTTTACTTTTTTCAGACAATTGTCTCTGATACACAGGTTTAGATTAATAAGGATTGCTGCTCAGGGTACAGCTAGGAGTATTGAGTTAAATATTAGTTCTCTAGGCTCAAACAAACTCTGTTCATGGAGTAAACTAAACCCTGCATCCAAAAGATGGAAACCTGACTGCACCCAATCCGGCGGATCAGTCCGCGCTACTCCTTCCTCCACCAACCCTCTCTAGACTCCGGTCCTGTACGGAGAGATGATTTCATCCGACCCGTCCATACTAAAGGATTTGCCTGGTTGCACTAGACATAATTATTTTCATATTTTCATGCAAACATTTTAACAATTTTATACCTGGATTAATAAGAAATTAATATTATCATATTATATTACCTCCCTCCAATAAAACAAGGATTAAATAGTTTTCACAAACCAGAACCAGGTGCCAACGTTTCGTAGACAATGAGGATTGCTGAATATTAGAGAATTCCACGAATTTAAAGATTTTCTTGATATTGCCATGGTTGCACCCAACTCTAGTATAGGGCAACCTACTTTCCAACCTAGATCCTGGATACTTACATACATAGAACCTGGATACTCAACTTAGAACCTGTATACCCAACCTAGACCTTGGATACCCAACATAAAACCTGTAAATTTAACCTAGAACCTAGATGCTAAACCTGAAACCTGAATATTCAATCTAGAACCTGGATACTCAGCCTAGAACCTGGATACTTAACCTAGAACCTGAATACTTAACCTAGAAACTGGATACTCAACCTAGAACCTGGATGCTCAACCTAGACCCTGGATACTCAACCTAGAACCTGGATACTCAACCTAGAACCTGGATACTCAACTTATAACCTGGATATTCAACCTAGAACCTAATATTAATATATCTGTTGTCACGCAATAACATAATCCAGTTAAAAAACACATGATATGTCCTGGCATATTATATTATCTTACATTTTCCATTTCTGTAAAGCTAAAGATTTTGACTCTTCAAAATTTGTAAAAAATATACGTTTGTATCAAGTTTTATTGAAAAAGTCACTTTAGTTTTTGTTTGTGCTTGTTTTTACTTAGATACAGGGAATACAGTGGTTTCCTACGAAACATTACAGTGGAGATGCGGCTAGACGATCGTCTTTGATATTTAAAAAAATTTGCGGCATTCGTTCGTCAATTTACTTATAAATGAGTAAGATTTTAGAAACAATAATCAAAAAACCTAATTATCACATTTCCATGTGGTCGGCCTTTTTTAGCTTTTTAAATTACCAGATATGAAGGATTTCATTAAGAATTAGACAATTTTGGATTTATTTCAAAGTTATTATAAGTAGTGTATATTACTACAATTTGTACAACAACCAAAGTAATGTTTAAAATGTACTAAATTGAATGTGCCATTAATGTTCTTTATAGATACAGAATAAATCAAAACATTTTTAACAAAAAAAACTATAAAATAATGTTCCATATTTTAAATTCAAATGACAATTATAACCCTTCCTACGGAGTATAATTGAAAGCATTTTTAAAGATAAATTTTCAAAAAAAGTACTCTGGAATTCTTCATGTGTGTAGATTATTCCGAGTATACATAATTAAAATATTGTTTATTCTAATTCATGTTTCTTGTTCTACTTGAGAATGCTTTTGATTATTTTAACAGCCAGCAGCCGATAGAAGAACACACTCCTTGTTTTATTCAATTTAGTTTAAACAACCTGGGGTAGGAATTAATGAATAACGAGTTAAAAAGCTGAACTTTAATTTTGTATGACTTATGTTTTGGTTTTAGAAATAACGACCAACAGAGTTTTATTTCTTCTCTTTTTAGTCCTGCATCTGAAGATTTTAAAGCTGCAAAGCTCTTAAACTTTGGTTTAAGAAGTATAATTGCAAATTGGTAATTCCGAAATTATTAAGATTTGATCGCGTTTGTTACATATTTGGTCAAAGTAAGTAGGAGGTGTGAAAAATAAGGAAAATTTTATGAGAAAGCTCCTTAATTCAAATAATAACATTTTTTTCAAAAAATATCTCTATTTTTTTTTTAACTTTTTGTATTCTTGAAAATTGCACAAATTTTTATTCGCGGAGAAACGTAGAAACGTTTGGTTTACAATGTGAGCAAATATATTGTAATTATATGTTTCTTATCTTTTGAATAGACACCACGTACTTGCACGATTCTCAATAAAATGAATGAATTATTGCGATTTAGGTAAAAAGAGAGAAAATATTAAGGTTGAAAATAAAATAAAAATTTGGAATTACATTTTAACATGGGAAAAAACATAGTCTTTCAGATGGGGTCCATGAACTCGAACTCATGGTTTATAAATACTCCATGACCCCCCCCCCCTGAATACGCCTATACTAAATGTAACGTATATTGTTTGTTGTATATATTATACTATATCTTACTTATAGAGGAAAATAAATATGTTTAAATAATTATCAAATCATGCTGCATGATATTAATTTATAAAGATATTAATTGAATAGTTTGAAGTTAAGATAATTATTACTAAACTGAAACAGTTAGATATTTATATTTGAACTCTAAAAAATTTGCAAAGAACTTTGCATATTTCTCGGTAAGTTTTCAGTATTTCCAAAGATTAGTTAGATAGAAAGTTAGCAAACTTCTGCCTGACGTAGCCTAGGCTAGTCTACCTAGAATATTCCCCATGACGTCAATAACATCTGACCAATCAGGAACAAGGATACATCAGCAGCCAATAGAAAGCGAGATAGATGACATCAATTCCGAGAACGGACGCAGTGTCCAATGAGGAGTATATATAATACTGGGTGTATAGCTGGTGACTCATTGCCAGACCTGCAGATCAAGTTAAGGCCTGCTAGTGTAAAGAGTGAAGATTAGATGTATATTCTCTCTCCAGCAGGAGAAACTGTGTATATTATACCCGGAGTTAACATCATTAAATCAACAAAACTATCCAATAATATGGTAAGTTTATTACGTTTTTAAAAATTAAACATTTGAATTTTATGAAAATTTAGATCCTGAGCTTTCTAATACAGCTGTACAGGTGGCTAGGACATAAGTATGGCCTTGAATTGAAATCTTAAAATTATAAATAAAAATATTATTCTTTTCAGGAGAAGGGTATCTCCGGGAAAATGCAACCTCCGACCGGAGTCGGAAACCGGAAACGACAAAGTTTAACTCTTGATCTAAACTCTGCATCTTCAAAAAGAAACAAGTTCCAAAGTTTATTAACTTCTCCTGATGTTCAAATGTTAAAACTAACCTCTCCAGAGCTAGAGAAATTTCTAAGTCAAAATCCTAGTTTAGCAACTCCAACCCCCAACGGATATACATTCCCCAAATCGGTTACTGAGGAGCAGATGATGTACGCGAAGGGGTTCGAGGTCGCCCTGGAGCAGATGAAGCAGGCAGATTCAACAGTAGTTATCAGTGAGGCCTCGGTAGCTGCAGCAAATACCTTGGCTTGTCTTAATGTAGCAGTGACACATAACAACCCTCCTCCCTCTTCCTCTAAAGTTATTAAACAGGACAATCTCCCTCTCTCCCTCCCCCCTGCCCCTAGACCTGACTCTAGACCTAACTCAGGAGCATCAGGGTCCTTTGACTCCTCTGACAGTTATATTCACGTAAAGGACGAACCAGACGACCAGTCCCTCTCCGGAGGAGAATATTCAAACCTTATGTCTCCCAACTCCAACTCCGGAGTTAGTCCTATAGATATGGACGCCCAGGAGAGAATAAAACTAGAACGGAAACGAATGCGAAATCGTCTGGCCGCGTCTAAATGCCGAAAACGGAAGTTAGAACGAATATCCCAACTGGATGATAGAGTTAAGCAATTAAAGACTGAGAACTCTGATCTAGCCGCGGTGGTGAAGAAGATGAAGTCCAGCGTAGCTCTGCTTAAGCAGGAGGTTATAGAGCACGTGAGTAGTGGATGTGAGATCAAGATGATGTCTGAGACCTCCTCTTCCTTCTCATGAGAAATTTAGTACAAAGTTTGCTAGTGACAGTAAACCCGAGTGAAAACTTAAAATGCTTGTTTGCCAAACGTTCAAATGTAACTTGAATCAAGTAATATTTATGAAAATAGAGATTTATTTTGTTTATATTGGATTTCTTTTCAATAGAGAACACCAAATCTTATGATTTATCTAGTTTAGAAAAATAGTAAAGAGAAAAGGAGTGAAATAATATTAATTTTTTTAATTATTAAAAAGATAAATTGATATTCTGTAGATATAAAATATGAAAATCAAAGAATATACAATAATCAAATGTAAAAAAAAGAAAAACTTTACAAAAGAAATTGATAAATAGCGCGAGCCCCAAACTCCAATTATTTTATCCCAACTTATCTTACTTAGCATTCTGATAAACCCCTTTATTATTGACCTTTAATACTTCATGCTAATACACTTAAGACTATTATTATTGACCTTTAATACTTTTTCTCAAGATCTCGGACGCATCTAAAACATAAGGATTAGAAAATTTAAGTTTGGGGATAGTATTTAGATTCCTTTTTTCTTAACAGGTAGACTAAAAATCAACTAAACACTTAAACAATTCTTGTTTATATTAATAAAGGAATTTAATATTTGCAACAAAACCAATTCCTGTATCTTATCAACTTGATAGTGTTTTTGATATTTCCAACTAAGATTATTTGAATTCGTGGTTTGAAATATCTAGGGTCTTCGACATTGGATTGAAAAGATATAGGAATTAGAAAATCAGAGTTTGTGGCCAAAACTCAATTCCGTTCATAACAAATACTTCATTCATAAGCATGTTTTTTTGAGCAAAAGAATTAAGTCTGCTCTTATTTTTCTAAATGCCTATATATTTGCAACCCAATGTCGTAAACCTCATAGTTATTAAAAGCTATGAAATCTATAATCTACGATTGATATATTAAAGGTTTACACCCTCAAGTTGCAAAAATATATCCATTAGAAAATTTGAGTTTGTGGCAGACTCAATTCCCTTTGATATAAATATTTAATAATTCATTTACGTATAACCTAATAGCCAAAATTGATTTTGATTATAAAAGGAATTGAGTTTTTGCCACAAACTCAGATTTTCTAATTCCTATAACTTAGCAACCCGTTTTCCTAGACCTTTGATATTTCAAACTATTAATTCTGGTAGATCAAATAGTCTTAAGTTTGAAATATCAAAGGTTTACACCATTAGGTTGCAAAGCTATAGAGGTTAGAAAATATTAGTTTGTTGCAAAAAATCAATTCCTTTAAACAACCCGTACAAGATAGAAAGTCGTACAAGAAATATTGACCCTATTTATCTTGGCTAAATGGTAGTGAGATATATGTGTTGTCCATACAAAATATAAAAAGAAACAATAATTTATCTCGTAAAAGTTTTTCTTTGTTATTTCTTAAGCTACAGGAGACTTAAGATAGAAAACTAGATAAAATCATAGTTGCGAAATTAGTTCCTTAAAGAAAGGAAAGAGGATAAACTGATTTCTTTTGTGGCAAGCTTAAATATATATTTTAAGCTAAATAAAAATTTTTAATTAAGGAAGTAAATGTAGAACTTTATCCATAATTCAAAAATTAAAAATCTATAAATTTAAAATCAAAAGAATAAAAGTGTTTAGAAAATAAAGAGGATTTACAATAAACAAAGCAAAAAATATCTTTGAAGAAATTGAGTCTTTGCCTCGAACTCTGATTTTCTAATCCATATATCTTTGCAACTCAATGACGTAGACCTTAGATATTCGGTTAGATTAAATAATCTAAGTTTGAAGCTTTAAAGTTTTACACTATCAGGTTGCGAAGATATAGGGATTAGAAAAATTTGCGTTTGTAACACAGGCCACAGAAATGTTTATGAATATTGAATAAATATGAAATAGAAGAATACACGATATAAACAAACATTAAAAATACATATCCAGTATACATTCAGCTTTCAGAGAGAAGTAACACACTGGGTCTTGATAGGCGCTTCTTACAGTATTCGAGGATACAGGCAGGGGCGTACTAGGGGGGGGGGCTCGTATGCCCCTAATATGACTTTACTGACGACCTGAACAGTTTGAGTATAACGATCATAAATGGTTAAAATTGGTAAATCTGCCATAAACACTCTTGCAATTGTAAATTAAAGGATTTGAAACAGACAGAATTAAGTTTACAATTGCAGTTCGAGCCAGTAATGACAAAAGGAACATTTTCGTACTTTTCATTAGTTCAGAGACAGAATTTAAACTGCCTATCACCGGTTCAAATCCTTCTTTGATCAATAACTTTGCATTGCGTTGGTGGTTAAAATTTGAACCGGCCTCTTTATGTAATTTTAATAATATAATGTTCTTCCTTAATCTGTAAAACGTCATCTTATCAATTTAGAAAATACATTTTTTATTATTTTTCCCTGAGCACAGTGCAATATAACAAATATGATTTATCTACACTTTTCATACAAAATTGATAACGTCGGAAATAACCCAATTAGATTTTTAAACTTATTAAAAGTAAGCTTTTGAAGAGTAATTTTCTAATAATTCTAATTTTAGAGCATTTCACGTTAGACTAAAGTAACTTGCGCGCAGGGGCGGATACAAGAATTATTTCTGCTATTGAGAAGCTATTCTAAAATCTCAGAGGGGGCTACGCCCCCCCCCCCCCTGAATCTGTCAGGGGGTGGCGAAGGTCCTGCCGCCCCCCGTATCCTCCCCTGCTTATTTAGTTAATATTGTTCTAATGAATAACTTAATAAAGGGTTACACATACAATTTATCAAATTTTGCCCCTGAATCTGTCAGGGGGTGCGAAGGTCCTACCACCCCTGCTTGCGCGTAAGATTGACATCATTCTCATGTATCCTCAATCATAATTCTTTTTATTGAAGAGCTCTAGAGAAGAACGAAAAAATGTTTAAACACAAATAAATAAAATAAAACCTAAACTCTGTTTAGTTCACAGTGATCTAGTTCTTTAAAAAATTTAAACTTCAATTCACGGAATTATGCTACATTTATTTTGAGAAAATAGGTCCGAATTATGCAAATTCTCTCATAGTTCTATTAAGTTTTAACATCAGAATCTCGGTAAATCAAAAAGTTATTTCTTGGCAAATACAGAAATGAAATGACTATTGGATAGGAATGAATTTATTAACATTCAACTATAAAAATTGAACATTTTTGACACAATAAAATTCAAGGTTCATCATAATACATTTATTGATTAAATTCCAAATACTAAATTTTTAACATCGCTAAACTGGTTCTATTAATAATGAAAATGAATAATTTTCTGAGAAACTGAAAATTTATCTTATTGTGAAGCATGATGATTCACCAAACGACGGCGTGCAAAGACGACATCTTCGAATCAGCGTGTACATTACAGAGTAAACTGTGTATACTGTACAGTGTACATTTTGAATTTTCTAAAATCATTTAACAAAGAAAAACATTAACCTCAAGACTAGAAGAAAATCACAGCACAAAAATATTATTTAACAAACTCACTGAACTGAAATCTCTAAAATATTTAGAAATTCACAATATTTAATATTTTTAAGTCTAAATATTGTCATTTCGAGAATACAGAATCAAACAGAATCTAACTAAACATAGAAAATGTTATAAAAAAATACGTTCATGGAGCTACTAAAAGCTTAACAAAATAACACAAAAAGATTTCTTTCGAGACAGTGATGTCAGCTAATTACAAGGCTATTAAGAATGAAATGATCTTGATTTTCTCCATCTTGACATTATCAAGAAATTACTCTAGCAATGTTAATTTTAAAATGATTGCCCAGGACTTGTTATACTAATTTTGAAAGTATGGAACATAAATTTAAATGCACATTAATACATACTAATGGTTTCACGTTTAATTTTAAGATGGCCCAGAAGATAAGGAAAAAACGTCGGGCCTCGGTCTTAGGAGAAAAGAGGTTTCCCGCGTTTTCTTGCACTCCGCGCATTCTGGAACCAGATCTTTATAATCTTAGTTGGCAGCTGAAGCCGGTCAGATAGGCTGAAGTACATTTCCTTTGCGTCACACTTGGACATATAAATACTTTTGTGGAAACTGTCGAGAAGTACTTGTCTTTGGTGACCAGTGAACCTTGTTTTAACATGAGCTTTTCTATCCATATCCTCCTCATAGGAGTCAAACCTGTCGGAGCTAGAGGTTACAGGTTCAATATATTCAACTCTAGATCTAGGAAGAGAAAACTGATCTGTACTCATGGAATCCGTCGTATCTTCGTCGTAATAGTCAGACCTGAATGAATCTTGACGCTCTTTGTGTGCTTTAAGCATGTGACGCGCAAGACCTATCTTTGAGATAAAATCCATATTGCATCTTTCACATCTTCGTAAATTCCGCTCCTTCTTTTTTTCCGAACCCAGAACGTATTGGTTGGGATCGTACGGATTTTCCGGATGGAAATGTCGAAGGTGTTTGAAAAGATTTCCTTTAGTTGTAAACCCGACATGGCATCTTTTACATATGTTGGATTTTACAACGTTAGTTCTCCGGGAGGTCTTGACAGGATAGTGATTGGCAGAACCACGTTTCCGGGTTGGACTGAAACTGTAGTTCGGATGATCACGTTTGTGAATTTCTTTAAGTCGTCTAGATTCTTCAATGTAGGGCATCTTATCATACTCGGACATTGATTTCCAAAGTAAACTGAGATCTCTTATCAGATCTCCAGTAGATCTCGAGGTTCTATCCAACCCTCCTTCTTGAACCTTCTTCCTCTCCTCCTGCAACCAAACCATGAAGGGGTTCAGTGGTCTCTTCACGTGATCCTCCACAGTAGAGCTCTGCAGAGAATCATCCTTATCCAGGTCATCTTCAGGACTGTAATAGTTATCTTCCGAATCACTTCCATCATCAATGTCATCAAAGCATTCCACCTGACTCTCTTCAACCCCATCCTCTAGGGTTACATAAACCCCGTCATCAACTACTGGGCCTGCTTCTTTAAACTTCTGTGCTTCCTTCTCAAACTCAATAGCTTCGATCTTCTCGTGTTCTCGAAGTAAATGCTCTTCAGGGAAGGATTTCCCGCAGTAGGGACAAGAATACTTCTCTCCCAGGTCTATATATCCAGAGGAGGAGGGTTTGGAGTCAAAATTTATCCTGTCTAGGAGACGATTGAGTATCTCGGAGCAGATTCTTTCCGCTTCATTCTCACTTTGCTTACTGTTCCTTTCCTTAAACCACTCCAGTATCTTCTCTCTTGATGCGTTTACATGCTCACAAAGATAATCCAGGTCGTCTGAGTCAGGATCCGCTATATCCGCGTAGAATCCTTCAAGGAATACTTTCTGGAACTCTGTAAACCTATTCTTGCCGATGGAGTTGAATACTGAAACCTTATCAGACATTTTCTCAATGGTTGAACCTTCAGGACAATCCATCGACATGGAATCATCATCTAGATCAAAATATCCATCATCCAATTCTTCAATCTTCTCTTTGACTGGTCTTCCTCTTCCCCGTCCTGTTGGTATATATCTCCCTCTCATCCCTCCCCGGCCTCGACCCCGTCCTCGCGGTATTATTGGTAAATTCTTCTTCTTTCGTTCCCTGGCGTGCTGGAACCAGATCCTGATAACCTTCGGGGACAGCATCAGCTCGGCAGAAAGGTCGCTGATGTCGTCTTCGTCAACGTACTCCTTCTCCGAGAAGAAGCTTTGCAGATAATACCTCTGATGATCACTGAACTTGGTTTTCTTGTGTCCAGGATTGTATCTGGTTCTGGAGTCATCGTCATCATGTCTCCACCCGTCCTCTGTATAGTCCTCCAATCCATCCTGGTGTCCTGACAAATATAACTGTCCTGTAATCTTTTCCCTGTGCCTGTTGTTCTGGAACCAACTGTGCAAAATTTTATTGGAGATGTTGAGATCCGTCTCCAGCTTCTTGTATTCGTCCCGGTCCGGATACGGGTTCAGAGCAAAAGAGTTTCTCAATCCAACAATTTGTGTTTTTGTGAACTTAGTTCTTCCGCTCTCTTCGTTCCCGTTCCCTTCTATATTTTCATATTCATAACCTAATAATAATAATAATAATTGATAATTGATAATAACAATAATATTAATAATAATAATAAAAAATAATTAAATTAGTAATAATAATAATATCCTATCTTACCAAATTTAGAATGTGCTTCTATTCCATGTGTTTTAAGGTTCCACTGCGTATCAAAAGCTTTTCGACACTCCTTGCACTCGAGTATCTCTATATCTGAACCATGAACCCTCTTGTGATGAATCTTGAAATTGGTCCTTGATGAGAAGGTTTGAGAACAGGTTGAGCAAGAGATCAAGTCTAAATCAGTTTCATCCGGTTCCTCGTCCTCCTCCGAGTTCTGAATATTGTTTCGAGCAAAGAAACATTTGATTTTTCCCTCATCCGTCTTGCAGCGTTTATTCTGAAACCAGATCCGAACCTTCTTCGGTGGTATTCTCATAATCTCACTGATCTCCTGTCGTTGCTGTTCTGTAGGATACGGATTCTTGTCGAACCATTTCTCCAACATTTTCGTTTCCTCTTCTGAGAATCGGTTCCGTTCTCTTCCTTTGGTTTCGTTGTTAGTATCATCATCTGATCTATCCAGAGCTACAAGGAGAGGAGGAGGAGGTTGGGATAAACGTTTACTTATCAAAGCCTGGAACACATCATCGTCAAGTTCCTCATAGTTCTGTCTCTGTCTGAACCTGAGAGTTCTAGTTCCAGGAACTCCAGTTCCAACCTCAGCATCCTCCTCCTCGCGACCCTTGTTGTCGAACTCTATTTGCCGTTCCTTGAGTTCCTGCTTGATCTCCTCAATATTGTTCCTGAGTCCTTCATCTGAGTGAACACAGTTAATCGGTATTCTTACCGATGGTAGATCTGAACCCTCGTACTCTGATAAATCCATATTTTTTACTAAACTAAGTATTTTTGGCACGAATATTACCGGCTCTTTATTAAATGATTCCTGTGATAATTCCTCGTTGTTAATTACATCTCTGCGCATAGCTTTGATCCTGCTCGTGACAATCATCTGGTTGGAAACTAACCGTTGCCGTTTTGGAGAGGTTTCATTCTGCTCCAAGCTGGGTTTCTCAACCTCAGGGTCCGTTCCGTCCTTCCTCCTCCTCACGTGGTTCAAAACCTCCTTCCTGGTGGTAAACCGATGATTTTCCGGAGACAAGAACTCGTACTTTGATTCTCCAGAGGATTGAGATATCAACCGGACCTTCCAACCTGCTGGGAGAGAAGTTTCGTCCCAGCTCCAGGAGGAACTAGACCCTAAACAGGAATTAAACGTTCTATACTGACAATGTAAAATTCTAGACTCCGAACAACATGCAACCTGATGATGTAAACCTTTGATATTTCAAACTTTAATTATTTAGTTCTAGCAGAATTTCTAGTTTCAAATATTTTGAGGTCTACGACATTGGGTTGAAAGATTTAGGGATAGAAAATAGAGTTTTGAGAAAGAGTTTATTCCTTTGAACTGTTTGGTTTAATACGTGTTTAACAGGTTCATGTATTGAACTGATTACTAGCAATAAAATTTTATTTCCTAATTTCTAAATCTTTTCAACTTTATGTCAGAGACCTTTAATTTTTTTAACTTTTAATTCTGACTTCACCGAATATCCAATGTTTACATTATCAGGTTGCAAAGATATATGGAATAGAAAATTTGAGTGCCCGTAAAAAAATTAATTACTTCCATGTAACTAAATTTGGACATATTGCAATTAAAAAAAAAGGAAAACTAAACTAAACTGTTTCAGTGGCACAACTCTGATCAAAAAAGATGAATTTGAAGTTTTTCTCCCAGAGGTGTATATGTTGCACTTTGAACAACGAAAACATACAGAACCATTTTCCCAATGTCAATTTCCCCCGTTCAAACAAAAATATTGTGCTTTTTTGTTGATATTCACCGAATGTCGGTTACACCATCAAAGGCTTATGTTCTCAGAGAAACCAGAACTGAAAACTTTTAAATGAATGGAATGAGTTAAACTCGATTCTAATAAGCCCTCCCTTGAACCCGGGTAAGAGAGCTATAACTTCACTCCTAGCACTTTCTTAAAGCTGTCTTATTCTTAATTCTGATATTGAACGAAAGAAAGATCATGAATCTACAAATCCGACGAATAAGAGAACAGAAAGTTTTATCTAGTAAGTTTAACTTATAAGTTCAAATGTTGTAGTAAAGATAAAGAATAAAGAAATTAAGCTTAACTCCAACTCATTCAAAAGTTCCCAGCTAAGGAGGAAAAAAATATTTTTAAAATTCCGCCACTGCACTGGTTTTATAACTCCAACTAAACTTCACAAAACAAGAGAAAAAAGGACTTGCAAATTTAACAGGGTTAAAATTAAATTTTCTATTTCAAACTTTTAAAATTCATTATGTATTTAAATAATAAGCAAGTCCTACCTTGACGTTTAAAAACGAACTATGTACATAGAAATCTAAATATTAAATAAAAAAACATCGAGACAATAAAACAATAAGCTATACAATACATCGACTAACAGCTGGATGGGAAATGGTTAAAAATGTAAAGGAAAAAATTGTAACAACTTTCTTATTATTATTTAAAATCAATCTTTACCATAACTTTTGCGTGCGAAAATAAATAAAAAAGTTTCGAATGTGTGTGTGTGGGGGGGGGGAAATATAGTTAAATATAAAGCATGCAGGAACCATAGTGAAAAATTAAACACATGCAGATATTCAAAAATTTATTTTCCACATACATATAACGTTTTTAGAACAGTCAACGTAATTTTATCAACTAAATCAAAATTTAATCTATACAGTTACGCGCTCTTTAGATATTCAGTTTTCTTTCTACCTCGCAATCTTATCTTACCTTCAACCTCAACCTCATCAGATTCTCCTTCTTTCCTATATGCATCCGAACTATCCAGGTCAGTGATATCAAGATTGCTACCGCTTGTATCCATATCTATATCTGGAGATCTATCCCGACCTGATCCTGATCCCCGTCCTTTCCGTCCCCTCGGTCCCGTCTTTGCACTTCTACGAACCTTGGTCAGATCTTCTATAGAATATCCTCCGGTTTTTTCCATCTGCTGAAGCATTGCTTTTCTAGAGTGGAACACCTGTCCTTCAGGAGATAGGAATATAAAGTACAGTTGTCCTTCTTGTGTTGGTCTAGGCCTAGTTCTTAGTTTCCATCCAGTTGGCATAGAAGGATGGTTGGCAACCCAGTCATCCTTATCAATATGTCGGTTTGTAGAATGAAGTTTCTTCTTAACCTGAGGTTTGGATGGATTCTCGTAGGAGCAGAACTTGTGGTGAGACTTGAGTTCACTTTCCCACCTGAACCTTCTCTCACAGTACTGGCAGTAGATGGTTAGCTCACCAGTGTGTCCCTTCTCATGGAGCATCCTGTAGGTAGCTTTCTTAAACGTTTTCCCACAGAATCCACAGAATAGTCTCGTCAGTTCTCCGTCATATTCTTCGTGCTCCTGAGCGTGGCCTTTCTCATGGAAACTTCTTACGTGAGGAGCATTGAAGATCATTCCACAGAACTTACAGTCAATCCTGTTAGGATCATCAAACTGGAGAGGGGATTGAGATCTAGATTCTGCATCTTCATCAGGATTCATCAGTCCGGAGTAATCGTCGTAGGACTCCAAACCGGCAGTGTTTTCATCATGATCTAGAAGTAGTTTTTGTTGAGACTCTGGACAGGAGATGTTGGCCTCCGGCATGCTTGGCATACTGCTGGGTTCAAAGGATATCACGTCCTCGCTAACTTCTTCTTTAGTTTCTAATTTAACAGGTTCCACTGTTTCCTTTGGTTCAACTCTTTCTTCTAACGTTTCTTCATTCTTGCTCGAACTATCTGGGTTCAAAGACGGCTCTAATACAATATTTTGGTACTCCTCGCCGTCCACCTTCATATCCTGCACTTCCTCCACTTTCAACTCTTCTCCGTTCTTAGGCAGAGATAGGTCCAAAACCTCCCGACTAGGACTCATAGAGTTGACATGAAGAAGACTGGAGCAGGTTTGGGATTCATCTTTGGATTGAAGGTTTGTATAGATCTTATCCTCGTTAGGATCCGGAAACTCAGCCTCAGATCTCTTATGACAAACTTGAGAAAACTGTGGGACGGGAAGAGGAGGAGGAGGAGGGAAGAATCCATGTTGGGTGGTTGGATCCTCGTGTGCCGGAGGAGGGGTGGAGCTCCGGGTACCCTGGTATACAGAGCACACAGGATCCAAGCTGGTATACTGACTGGTATGGTTGTTGTACACAGGGTTGGTGGATAAAGGTTGAAAGGTTGTGGTAAGGTTTAGACTGGCAACATTATTACATACTGGGTTGTTTACGCTCTGGGTTGCATAGTTTACATAGTTGCTTGTTACAGAAAAGGAATTTAGGCTTTTTGTTTCAACCTTCAAGTTTGTTGGTACACGGTATTCATCTCCGAACTCTTCATCCGTCCTATCTATCTCCTGATCCAGGTTCGGAACCTGACTCTCAAACATTGACTGGTTTATCTTCATCTTATTGTCTGTCTCGAAATGCATGGCGTCCCTCTCGAACTCCTCCGCCTCTGTTTCCTCGTGTCTGTAGAGCTCCGCCTTATCAAAGAAAGTTTTCCCGCAGTATAGACAAGGACGCGTCCTAGTGAGCTGAGATATACAAGGATACTCGGATACTAAACCCCGGGTAGAGTATCCTCGACCACCCCTGGAGGATCCTCTCCTGGGGGAGAGACCCCGTGATGATCCTTTGTGTCCTGCACGTGAGGGCGGAGCTGAACCTCGTGATATACCGGAACCTCTGCTACCCCTGGACACACATTAATAATACATAATAAGTCTTTCATCTTGGACGTTGCTTGAAAATCTTGACATAAATATCGAATTCTCAATTGCACCCCCCCCCACCCACAAAAAAATAGAAGAACTGAAGATTCAAAAATTTATTACTTCCCTCAAATCTGATTTTCTAAATCTGATATCTTTGAAACTTAAATGTGTAATATTTCAAACAATTTGATCTATTAGAATCCTTAATGTCAAAGGCCCTCGACGTCAAGTTGCAAAGATATAAAGATTGGAAATGCAAAGATAGAAGACAGTCAACTGTTCCTTTTAAACAAAAACTTTTAATAAATCCAAGTTTAATAAATTTTATCCTCTTCCCTCACAAAATCTTTTAATGCATTTTTAACAAAATTTTTTAAGCGTCAATATTTTTTCTTTTTTTTCTACAATAAGACTCATAAAACTGTGGAATATGAAGATGACTCAAGTTTGAATTTTGAATAGTCCAATTAATATGAATTAACTAGTGTGAACTGTACAGAGACCTATGTTGACTTTCAAGACACTTGCTAACCTATTTGCTGAAATATCGTTTTCCTGTTTCACAGTTTTATGGGTCTCACTGTAGAGATCTGAACCGTTCTTATCGCATAATAATCTAAATATTTTCTCCTACCTGCCCCTGCCTCTGAAATGGGACTCAACATGGTTCTTGAGATCACTCTGGTATCTAAACCTCTTGTTACAGATCTCACATTGTATTATCAAACTACCCTTAGATCTCCCGTTCCTCGCCTTATACTTGATAATGTCGGACGCCTAGAAAACAAAATAGTTTAATTTAAAATGATTTATCAAATCTTTAAATTATATTCTTAAATAAATATTAAAATTTTATAAATCTTGATACTATTTAAATATAACATTTGTTATTGATTGATTTTCCATTAAAAATATGATCATTTCAAATAGAGACAAAAACTCTTGTGCATGTGTGACAATACCTCTTCCCTCCTATCAAATATGTGACAAACATGCAAACATATCCTTTGAATAAAGACAACCCTTTTTTAGTCACATTTTCTTTATAATAACACATGCAAAACGACCCCATTCAATAAAATCTTACCACCCAACAGTAGTCGTATATATCAATACAATGAAGACGACATTTGATTTAAATTTTGCGTTTAAACAGTAGGGATACACATAGACATGAAAACTAAGAGAAGCTGTCAATTAAAAGCTTTTCATGGTTTTAATTTAAAAAAGGTTGTTAGAAATTAAAACTTTTAAAAAGTCGTCTTCATTGTTTTGATTTTATCGCCGACCACAAAGAGTCCCCCCTCCCCAAAAGGCCCCCCCCCCCCCCCTATTTAGAATCTGTCATTGAAGGACATTCAACAACAAAACATTGGACATATCAAAAAGTTTAGTCTGGATCCGCACTGGAAAAAAAATGGATCCGGATCCAGGTCATTTCTTTAAAATTTAATGATTTTTTTAACAAAAAATAATTTTCAAATTTTTGTTTTATTTTTTTTTTGCTTATTTTTATCATTCCTAAAACTAGATGAACCATTCAGAAATGAGGAAATTTTTATAATCTCTCTTTTTTTTTATATGTTCATATTTGGGGTTTAGGAGTAAAAAGTTGTTTTTAGCAGTTTTTGGTTGATATTTTACCCCTTGGATCCGGATCCGTGGATCCGCATATTTTTGCGGATCCGGATCCAGGAAGCCAAAATCTTGCAGATCCAACGGATCCGGATCCAAAGCACTGGTTTAACTATAATTCAATCTTATTTTAAACCCCACATCTTCAATGTTAATACCCTGAGGAGCGTCCCATTTCATATTGAATTATTTCCAAAACTTGACGATAATATTCATATAAAGGTCTATGTATTACGATCTAATATGATATGGGACAACCTTAGACAAAAATCCATTAATAAAATTGGAAAATTTACGAATGTCGCTAGAAATTTAGAAATATTATCGTAATATTTAACAATATTAGAATAATATCCAAAAATATCGTTATATTATCTAACAATAGTAGAAATCTACAAATATTGTTGGAATATTCATGAGATGACAATAAATATTCAAACAAAGTGTTGTTTCAATGTTAATTTGATAAACTGTTTTGTAAAAACGCAATTTTTTTTTTGATAATTTAATAATATATAATAGCTAAAAAAATTGTCATCTTTACAGTGTTACAATTACATAAATTCAAATTATAAAAAAATTACATAATATATATAATACAATCAGCTCAACAGCACAGAAAAAAAGGATAAAAAACTATACTTTCTATTTAAAAATACTTATTAAAATGTTGAGCTGGTTGAATTTTTTTGACAGTTAGTTACAATCTGACATGTGAGGTTAAATCACCAAGCCCCGTGCTAGATAAGAAATAAAAGATATCTTCTCCTTTCTTATTAACACTTGAAGAGTTGATAGATAGATAGTGCTCCCAAACCCATGGACAGTGCTTTAAATGTAACATATCTGTATATAATGAATACCCTAGAAGTTGAACCCCGGGGTCGGCCACGACCCCTTCGCCCCCTTCCAAACAGATGCAGGTTCCCTATCTCAACCAATATCTAAAATGTTTAGAAAGCTGTTAGTATTGGTCATCTTTGATCTGGATAATTAGCTCACAGAAACTAGAGATCAAAACTAAAACCCTGTTTTCATTATGCACTCAGTCGACTCCCTCTGGTGATTTAATTTAAGTCAACAGAAAGAATTGCTGCACCTTTCTTATTAAAATTTGTTATCATTTCATTGGCGGATTTCCCGCACATTCCTCGGAAATCCTTTAAATTTTATGCTGTGATTACCTTAAATTTTTTGCTGTGAATACTCTAAATTTTATGCTATGAATACCTTAAATTTTATGCTGTGAATACCTTAAATTTTATGCTGTGAATACCTTAAATTTTATGCTGTGAATATCTAAAATTTTATGCTGTGAATATCAAGTACAGTCGATGCACGGGCAAAAGCTGACCCGATTTTACTACCTAGGTCGGTAGGTTAAAAAACCAAGAGATGGAAGTAGAGGATTAGAACCAAGAAAACTAGGATTGTCTGGAATGGAGCAAAGAGTGTATGCTTGACAAGATTGGAGCAAAATAACTAGAATTTTAATGGTTGAATCAATTAAACTGGAACTAAAATGGTTTGAATTTAATAAACTGGAGTTGAGATGGTTGAAGAGATTAAACTGGAACTAAATGGTTGTAGCAACTGGAGTTGTTATAATCGGAGCAAATAAACTAGAATTGAGATGTTTTGAGCAAATAATCTAGAATTGAAATGGTTTGAACAAGTAACCTATAATTGAGATGGTTTGAGCAAATAAACTAGAATTGAGATGGTTTGAGCAAATAAACTAGAATTGAGATGGTTTGAGCAAATAAACTAGAATTGTGATGGTTGGAGCAAATAAACTTTTTTTTGAGGTTGGAGCAAACAACTGGAGTTGTTTTAGTTAGAGCACAGAATATTTTTTTTATGGTTGAAACAAATAAAATGTAGTAGTTATGGTTGAGGCAATTAAAATTCTTAATAGTTGGAGCAAAAATCTGCAATTGTTAAGGTTGGAGCAAATTAACTAGAATTGGGATAGTTGGAGGTCATTAAATGAAGTTTCTGTAACAACTTTTTTGAACAATGAATACACCTTTTTTTTTAAATAAAACCGGCTTTAATCATGAAGTATCATAAGATCTATCTTCTGTATACGTGATATACACTTGAAAGGGAAATATTGATTATTTCAGAAGAAGCCAGCTCCATCCGAAAACTCTTCCTAAAATGTAAAAAACTGATCATATTCTGTACCTGCTCTGTATCTGGATGCTCCATAAGAACATGATCTTCCAAATTGTTTTTTCTAAGATACTTTTTTGGACAATAATCACAGACAAATGGTCTATCCAACCCTGCACTATCAGCTTCCATTCTTCACCCGGCCCTTAGCACACAACACAGACCACAGTGGCACAGTATTCACTTGCAGCTGATGTATGTATACCTACCTAGGCTGGATTTAATTTAGAGTCCGGCGGTAAAAAAAAATAATGTAAAAATATATTTTTAGCATTTGAATGGTTTTATTTGAAATTGTTTAATTTCTAATTTTTCTGATGAAAATTTTAATTTTAAAAAATAGTTTGCAACCTCGGGACTCTCAGGAGCAGCATTTGCCATTCTGCCGACCGTGAGACATCTATTGGTAAAATAAGAAAACATTATTGACTTTCTGATAATTATGCCGAAATAAAGGCATTTAAAGGATTTAAAAAAGCAAAATATAATTGATATTTGATGTAAAATTAAACCGAAATAAATGTGTTAACACACACAGCTATTAAATTAATAAATGTTGTTAGCGGTCCACGAACAAGAAGTTATGACGGCCCGCGCGAATTACCAACAGACAGCGTATCCTGAATAAACTTGTCAGGCACACAATACAGTAAAAATGCATATTTCTTATTTTTTGAGCCCCACCCGAACTTTTCAACAATCCCACCTCCTCCCTTGGAACTCCCCCGCCCAGAATTGAGGCTTTGCTTTGGGCGGAAATAAAACCAGTTTACGACGTGTTGGGACATTTTTCTTGCTTGATCAGGCGGACCGAATAACCGGTTAAGGCGTGTTGGGTCGACAAACTGCCTGTGACTTGTCTCTGTGTGCACTGAGTGGACTTTGTGTACTCTTGGATCTTAGTAGATTTACTCCGTGATTGTTTGGTGGATTTTCTCGTGAAAATATTTATATTTTTCTTCAGCTAATTCTTTGTACGTACAACACTTTATGTGATAATATTGCACATTCATCCAGCTTTATACACTAAAAGGTGAGATTGAGATATATTTGAAAAAGAAAATTACATTTAAGGAATGAACTACATATACATTACAGTTGAAGATTTTCGGGTAATTTCCTAGTATATGATTTTTGGACCCCCCACTAAGCCAATTTCAACCTCAACATTATTTTATAAATATTCATAAATATTTACTTCATGGGTAGCGCGAGGGGGGGAGTCCAGAGTTCCGTAACAAGTAATCAACGCCACCCAAATGTGTTTTGCGGCAAGCGCGCTCCTCAATTGGTAATCTCCACCACCTTAATT
>NW_019396039.1:470476-489467 GCF_000591075.1 Eurytemora carolleeae
CGGGGGGAGGCCCCCAAAAATCGTTCTCTAGGAAATTACCACATTATTATTCTAGTAAATATATTTATAGGCTCAGCATAATAGTATAATACAAAAGTTTAACATTTTATGGGTGAATAGGGTTCGAAAAGGAAGGCTCCCTGGCTCGAAAACTGCCAATAAGCGTAACTAACGCTGTTAACTTTTAAATGTAAAATAACATACCCAACTTTTTCTGTAATGAAAACTGGTTAATATTTATTTCTAGCTAAAAAAATCCCATCTTTTTCTGCAGAGAAAACTGGTTTATATTTTGATAGAAATAACAACATTCTCAAAAATCCAATTAAAGAAATATTGAATCAGAAAAGAGCTTAATTAAATGTTTCTTGAAAGCATAGCCCCCGCTAGGTAGGAAATTTTTTTTAAGTTGTTGAATTATTAAACGCTTGAATGTTGTTAATTAACAAAACTTAACATTTTTAGAATAAATAGTAACGTAAGAACATCATGAACATCAGTGAGACTTACAATATTTTTATACCCTTTTCTCAGATTTTTTTAGATTTACTATACTTTCTTTTTTTTTAATAAAAAAGATAAAATGAAGAAGAGGCAGTGTATTCTTTATACGTAGATCTATAGTTAGGAACGTATGCTTTGTCCCTTTTCCTCCCTGTTAAAACAGCGGGAAATGAATGGATGGAAGCCTGGTTCATGATTATCCGGACTCTAATTCACTAGGAGGGAGAGAGAACTCAGTTATAGGGGTAGAGGGATAGGGAATACAGTTCTATACAGCTAATAGTATATTAGAGATATTATACAGCTAATAGTATATTAGAGATATTTAATACAGTTCTATACAACTGATAATATATTAGAGATATTTAATACAGTTCTATACAGCTAATAATATATTAGAGATATTTAATACACTTCTATACAGCTAATAATATATTAGAGATATGTTATACAGTTCTATACAGCTAATAGTATATTATAGATATTTAATACAGTTCTATAGAGCTAACAATATATTAGAGAATTTAATACAGTTCTATACAGCTAACAATGTCAATATATTAGAGATATTTAATACAGTTCTATACAGCTAACAATATATTAGTGATATTTAATACAGTTCTATAAGCTAACAATATATTAGAGAATTTAATACAGTTCTATACAGCTAACAATATAATAGAGATATGTAATACAGGTCTATACAGCTAACAATATATTAGAGATATGTAATACAGGTCTATACAGCTAACAATATATTAGAGATATGTAATACAGTTCTAAACAGCTAACAATATATTAGAGATATTTAATACAGTTCTATACATCTAACAACATATTAAAGATATTTTTTACTTTAAATTGGTTTATTAAAAGAATATTATTATTTATATTGTGATTATTATTTTTTCTTGTTATTTTCATCATCTTAGTGTTATAATCATTGTTTTTATCTTCAATATATTTTTTTTCATCGTTAAAATTATTTGAATTATTTTAGTAATTGATTAAGTTTTCTTGAAAAATAAAATTTTGTAATTTCTCAAAAACTTTGTGTAATATAGAATACTAGACTTTAAGGGCGCTTCGCGCCCATCTTCTATTTAAATTGTGAACATGTTCTTTTTGTTTACATTTAAAAACAAAGAAGAAAAAAATTTTGCGGAGTTTAAAAAAAAATTCGCGGATTTTCAAGAATTAAAATTTTTTTACAAAATTAAAAACCTTCAAAACACATTTTTAAAAAAAATTTATCATTCATAAACCTTCCCTGTGGTCACGTGATGTCCCACAAAAAATTTGGGCCCGATCGGTTCAGCCGTTTTGATGTTTATTGGATACAAACAAACAGACAGAAAGCCAAATTTATATAACTAGCCTTAGAGGGCGCTTCGCGCCCATCTTCTAAATTAATTGTGAGCATGTTCTCTTTGTGTACATCGTGAAACAAAACAAAAATAATTCGCGGATTTTCACAAAAAATTTCGTGGATTTTCAAAATTTTAAAAAATTTAATGAAGATCGAATTTTGATGGAGACAAATATTTAAAATTTATATCATTCATAAACCTTCCCTGGGGTCCCTAGATGTCCCACAAAAAATTTGTGCCCGATCGGTTCAGCCGTTTTGTCGTTTATTGGATACAAACAAACAGACAAACAAACAGACAGACAAGCCAAATTTATATATAGAAGATTCAGTTTTTTTTCTGTACAATGAACGGTGAAAATCATATTTTCTGAAAAAGTAATTAAATATTGCGTGATAGGGTCTTCTCTGTCCAACAGAAAAACATATTTTTATATTTTATTTTTAAAGATCTATTTTTTTCTTTTCATTCAGAGATTTTATTTTATTTATTTTTTGCTCGGCCAGTTTATAACCTATTCTGGAGAATACAGGGTGTGTATTCTGTAGTTTATGTATACTGGGTGAGTCAAAAAAAGTGTGATTAGCGGCGCCTGGTGCAAAATTGTACCTTTTTTTGAGCAACTCTCCTGTATGGTGTTTTTTCAATATTTTTTGAAAATTTTAAATTTTTTTATTATTTCAATGGCTTAAAAAAAATCCGCGAACCTTTTTTCTCTCAAAATCAAAAGTTCAGAAAAGCAAATATGTGTACATAAATTTTTTCTATCGAATTTTTAAAAATTGAATCACAGAATCACAGAAAATTCGCAAAATTGTAATAAGAAAATTTGCAATTTTTAGTTATAGCCTTATTCTCGGATTTTTTTGGGCCATTGGAATACCAAACAAAAAAATAAAAAGTTTTCAAAAAATATTGAAAAAACACCACACAGGAGAGTTGCACAAAAAGGGTACAATTTTACACCAGACGCCGCTAATCACATTTTTTTTTGACTCACCCTGTATGTATACAGGACAGGGTGTATATTCTCCATTTTCATACGAGGTGTGTATTCTGTACTACTTTATACAGGGTAGAATTTTCTGTACTTCTCTACATTATGAATTTCAAGTGTCCATGGGTGTGTACTGTGTACTGTGTAACCCTCAAAATGGTTTTCGGAAGTAAAGTCTGAAAATTTGGCACTTGAAGAAAAATCCCTTTAAATCAGAAGTATCTGGAAATTGTGACATTATTTTCTAGGAATTCAGGGGAAAAGTTCCATGAATCTCAAACACAGGAATTTATTTTAAGTTATATTTTTTCTTTTGATTTGAGAAAATTATGATTTTTTTTTCTCATGTTTTATCTCCAGGTTTTTTTTCAGAAACTTTTTTTTCCATGACTCTCATACATAAATTCGTGTAGGAATAGAGTAAAGTTAAAGTTTGGTCGAGCAAGGGTGCATACTGTATATACTACAGGGTGTCCCAATAAACATGGGAATTCAGTGACGAATTCGATATCGTCTTTTCAACTAATTCTTTGATTTAGTAAAGTGATAACTCCTGAGAAAGCTGTAATCTGTAAGAGTTTCGTCTACTATGTTCACATTTTGTTTGTTTATGTTTTGACTGCATACGGTTATAGTAAAACAAGAAAATTACAGTATACAAACAGAGTAAACTTGTCCGTCTTCACTGTTCATCTTGCGGAGACATTATATACACATATTTACAGTCTTTTACCCTTTTGATAAAATAAACTCTACCAGACATAATAATATTATGGCTTTTGAAATTAGGTATTACAATGCTAATTCATAACAAAGACGATATCCAATTCGTCACTGAATTCCCATGTTTTTGGGACACCCTGTATATGGGTGAGGGGGCTATAGGTTCAGAGCCCCCCCCCCTGTATACGCCTCTGTTGGTGAGCAATGGTTCTACTAATATTAATTTTAAAATTCATCATGCAAAGCAAATTTGCTTGATGAATTTTAACCCTTTTATATGATAAGTACATCTCTGTTGTAATTTTTAATATTTGCGTTTTTTTATTATATCTTTTGATTGTAAAAGAATAGATAAATAATAAACAATGTCTCACGTAAAAATTTGACAATTAGAGATAATTTTGCTGATCGAATTCATATTGATAGTTACGTTAAACTAAACTAAATGGCACATAGAGGATTGAAATATTTTATGTTTTCAATCTTAACTCCTCTTATTGAAGACTTATTGAGAAGAACAAACATGTTTTGAATATGTAACCAAATATATTTGGTTTTGTACACAAAATAATAACTAGAGGAGCTACGAGGTCCCAATGTCATAGCTGCAATATCGCATAAATTTGACCTTTCCCTATGTCTAGTTCACAGTGATGTGGCCTTATCTATTTCCCCCCCCCCCTCATTTTTCCCAAGGGGTAGAATATCACATATTCAATGCGCTGAATGCTTAAAAAATAGATAAATATAGAAACTGATTTGTCAGAATAGATTCATTCTGGGTTAATCTTGATATATATATATATATATATATATATATTCACTTCAGCTGATAAGATAAGAACATGGGAGGTTGTTTTCAAGGGTGTACCAGAAACATCAAAAATTGAATTAAATCCTCAATTCTTTACGAGACAATAAACCGTGGCCGTATTTCATACTTTAATACTTTCTCCTCACTTTTGAGTTGGAATTTTCAAAAATTTTGATTAAAAATTCGATCTTACTTATTATGTTTTTTTTTTTAAATAATCTGCGGTAGTGACATTGTCAAGTAGATTTATGTTTATTTTGGCCAGGTTGACCGATTTGATCAATAAAAAATGGGAGGGGGGGGCCAAAAATCCCCGAAAAATAGTAAGGAAAAATGTGCTTGGAAAATAATTGTAGAATATTCAGGGTTTGAAAACGATTTTAAGCGATAAAAGTTTACTAAACTCCCCTGATTCTCTCGCCTTCGGGTTTATTTACACTAGTTCCATTTATAAGAAGTAATGAATCTATCTTGTGAGAATATACATGTTTATCTACATTTATAAATCTGTCTGAGTATTGTTTATGTCTGTACGGGATGGGTTAAAATATTAACAAATATAAAACTTGGATGGGGGGGGGAATTCTGACTGTGTTAATGTTTCAGAGATGGGTTCGGTTTGCTCCCACATGCTCCGATCCCGCTGCTGTAAATATAGCTCCGTACCCTGCATTTACCAGTCAACTCTCCGTATACACACAACCCTTCCAGTATGTTAACCTGGAGACTCTCTACTCCGGAAGATAAGAGAATAAATGACGTAACTAGGAGAAGGGAAACTGCTAGGATATAGTTCTAATAGGTATTATTCATTAATTAAAGGATTTTATTACTTTTATCTCTAGCTCAGATTCACCTTATTATCTTGAAAGCTGTTTTCATCACCTTTCTTGTTTAAATATTTCTTTTATATATATGATTGGGGTTGTTTGCTTTTATATTGAAATGTCAAAAGTTATCTTTTTGCAACAAAGGACAAAGCAACGCTCATAAGAACTTCAGTAGAAGACAGGGGAAGGGTGAAACCTGAGATATTAGCATGTAAGAGAACCCGGTTCATTAATCCGTAATATTATTCGATATCTATACTTGGAACCGTGCTCAGGGTTAACTGTTTGATTTGTGCAGGTTGAGAATGAGAAAACTAGGATCCGTGAACGTGTTAATATTCCTCCTGGTGATGGAGTCCGTCTGGGGGTCTTCTCCTCCTAGGATTCTTTTTCTCACAGTGCTCCAGGACGGAGAAACATCACAAGTTTATACTAATCAATCCTTTCAATACTCACCCAGTTCCTTCCAGAACCTGGAGATTAGCTGTGAAACCGAGGAGACGGAGGAACCCGTCAACTATTTCTGGAATCTAATGGATATTCCTCTCTCCAAGGCGGATACAGATTTTGAAATTATTAACGGAACTCTGCGTTTCCTTCAATCTAACTATGGGATGTTTGAGTGTTTTGCATCTACTAGTTTAGGAACTAGCTATTCAGCTGTAGTCTTAACAAAGCATGAATTGGATACTCAATCTTCTCTGAAACTTGTTCAAGGACCTGAGCCCCTCAAAGTATCAAGTGCATCTTCTCTCCGGTTTCTATGTGAGGCAGAGAGTGAAGGAGACCTGGAGTTCTCCTGGACATTTAATACTAAGGCTGTGAAAACTGCGAGGTCGGACTGGAAAATTGAACGGTTATCCCGGAGTACAGAGAGTTTGTATATAAGTGAAGTTTCTCCGTCTGATATTGGAACTGTGGGATGTTTGGTTTCCTCAAACTCACATAAACTCTACCAGGAAGGTAGTATAGAGATAATAGAGGAGACGGAACTTAGGATGATCGCTCCGATAGTACGTCTCAGCACTGAGAACCAGGTTCAGGTTCTAGAAGGAGAAAGCATAAGTTTAAACTGTGAAGTGAAAGGTTCTCCAGTCCCTGACATACACTGGAAACATCAGAACAAAATATACATGGATAAACAATTCTCATTAGAAAACGTATCCCGAGAAAGTTCAGGAGACGTGATATGTTCGGGACATAATTTGGCTGGGCGGATGACAGATTCTGTTGAGGTTCAAGTATTCTCTCACACCACTGTAGACGACAATAAAGAAGAAATTCTGGAATTTCTTATTGACGGCGAGGTGCGATTGGAATGTAATTACAATGTTGATGAAAAGTGGAGAGAAGAAATTCAAGTAGTCTGGGAAAAGAATGGAAAACCTCTCTCTGCGGAGAATATTACAGTTGAATCAACCGTAGGAAAATCAATTCTTCACTTCACCATGATATCGGAGTCGGACCGTGGAAACTATTCCTGTTTAGTTGAAACTCCTTTGGATAAAGTTTCCAAGATCTGGGAAGTTAGGTTAGTTTCTTCTCCAGATATTCTTCATTTCGAGTCGGATAAGATTGTCTTACAAGGAACCCTGACCACTATTCAGTGCCAAACCACAGGTATCCCTGCTCCCAAAGTCTCCTGGTTCCTGAACGGAACCCTACTTGAAGAGACATCTAGCGTTCACTTTCTTGACTCCGGCAGTATACGCCTAGATAGTTTAGATCTCAGTCAGGAGGGAGAGTATCGATGTGTGGCAACTAATAAGTTTGGAAGCGAGGAGAGAAGTTTAAATCTTGCTGTGGCCCGTCCTACATCACCAATCATAGGTAACTCCATTGTAACATCCTACATATTTTTAGTTAATTTTTTTTATATTTAAAAGTGATTTTCAAAAGATTTTTGAATTTACTGAAATTAAATTCATAAAAAAATTCCAGCCCTAGATCAGTTGTCCTGCAGTTTTTCCTACAGTATATACTCCAGTATGTCCTACATTTTGTCATGTAGTTTGTCATGCAGTTTTTCCTACAGTTTTTCCTGCAGTTTGTCCTACAATTTGTCCTACAGTTTGTCCTATAGTTTGTCCACCAGATTGTCCCACAGTTTGTCCTAAATTTTGTCCTACAATTTGTCCTACAGTTTGTCCACCAGATTGTCCTGCAGTTTGTCCTACAGTTTGTCCACCAGATTGTCCCACAGTTTGTCCCACAGTTTGTCCTACAGTTTGTCCTACAATTAGGGTGAAGGGTCAATTTTAATTAGAATGCTAACAAAGTAGAACTCATGAGGTATATTACATAAACTAGTACCCTCCGATATATTACATAAACTAGTACCCTCCGATATATTACATAAACTAGTACCCTCCGATATATTACATAAACTGGTACCCTCCGATATATTACATAAACTGGACCCTCCGATATATTACATAAACTGGACCCTCCGATATATTACATAAACTAGTACCCTCCGATATATTACATAAACTAGTACTCCGATATATTACATTAACTGTACCCTCTGAACCCTGCCCTGCCTGTAAAAAAACATTTTTTGTTTTGATCTATTGATCAAATAATGAAGCATTTGAGTGAAATATTAAAAAGAAATAAATTTCCAGATACAAAAGAGAAAATCTAGTATTCATGTTTGAATAGTCTAATTCAGTCAATGTCACTCTGTCTTGAGTTTTAAAAGGAAACATTTTTTATTTTTTTCGTTTGCTATGCTTAGGAGGTCATTTTTATTAATATTTGTTTAATGTGATCATTTAACGAACTGTTTTTAAGATATTGAATCCGGTCTACTGGAGATGCAGGCTGGGAGCGGTTTAGATCTGATCTGCTCGGGGAACATAGATCCTCTGCTGAAGAGTTCGGCAAGGTACTCCTGGAACAAGGACGGGACGGATATTCCTGCTGACTGGATATCTGGTAGCTCAAGTTTAAATATCCCGTATCTTCTCAAGGAACATTCAGGACTTTACTCCTGTCAGATCCGAACCCTATTGGATCAGATCAGGATAGAAACCGAAGTTAGGATTAAAACTGCAGGACCAAGAATCATCACACCGGAGATCTCAACGCTGGGAGAAATATCCGGAGGCAAAGTGAGTATTGAATGCTCTGCTACGGGTATACCTGCTCCGACCCTGGTCTTCAAGTTTAAAGATGATGAATACTCAGGACGGATCATCTCCAGCTCCATCAACCAGACTCAGAGCGTCCTGGAGTTAAATAATCTGAGTGAGAAGGATGAAGGAGAGTACTTGTGTTTAGCTGTAAACGAATACGGGAATAGTCAGGAAGGAATACGACTAGAAGTGTTCTCTAGAACTATTATACTATCTGGTCCTAGTGATATAGTTCATAAATCTGGAGAATCTACAACTATACCTTGCAAGGTAAATAAACATTCAATAAGGAGATCTTAATTACATTTTATTGAGTTCTTATAACACCTAACACATTTGTTGACAGTTTAGATTTCCAAAACTTGGAAATCTGATATTTTAGATTTGCACAGGAAATAAGGATTTTTCAACAGACCATTAAAAGGGTAATTAATAAAACATGGGAAACTAAACAGTGCATAAAGTTCAATAGTTTCAAATGTTACAATGTACGGGTAAGGCTGAAAAGAAACAAGATTTCAGGCTAAAGTGTTTCAAATAACATAAATATTGGTAATGATTTGAAATTTATTTTGTGTCTTCTTGCATTTATTAAATTGTAACAGAATTCTCCGAAAAAAACGGAGTTTAAAGAAAAAATAATAACTGATTTAATTCCTTTATTTTTTTCAGGTAGAGGTGGATAAGGGATTGCGCCCATCCATGAAGATAACTTGGTTCAGGAACCAGTCTCCGCTCAACAGTTCTCCGAGTACCATCATCACTAGGGATAGTTTAACCCTGACAAATCTAACCAAGGACGACGAAGGAATATATTCCTGTATTGCTGAGACAAGGAAGGATAAAACATCTCTGTCCGGACGACTCACAGTTCTATCTGAAGCTCCAACCTTCTCGTCAACTCCGCGGGATATACGGATCCTAGAGGGTCGGGATACAGAACTGGATTGTCAGGCCAATGGAATACCGGAGCCAAGTGTATCCTGGACGTTTGAGGACGGGAGTTTGCGGAGTAACAAAGGAGTGCTGCGCCTTTCCTCTGTATCCCCGGAGAAGGAAGGAAACTATATCTGTACAGCGGAGAATATATACGGTAGTGTAAGTGAGACTGTTAATCTCCAGGTTATCAAGGGAGCTAGGAAAGAAAATCAGAATCTGATTCCAGACATTGTAAAGAATATTAAAGATACAATCAGCTTGCCTTGTGATTTCAAGGTTGATCAGCGAGTTGAGGAGGAAACTAAAGTTATCTGGACCAAGGATATGAACCCCATCCCTACAGACAGCTCCAAGTACAGAATAGGACAGAGTCGAGCTCTAGAGATAAAAAATATCCAGCTAGAAGACGCGGGACAGTACACCTGTAAGGTGATTACTCCATTGCAGGAGGTACAGTCCAAGATATCTCTGATTGTTAGCGGAGAATCTCCTGAGATTCTGAACTCCTTCGACAAGGTTTCTATCCACGAGGGAGACACCTTGTCCCTTAGCTGTGTGGCTAGAGGTGTACCAGGACCTAGTATCGAATGGTTGGTTAAAGACCGGCCTGTATCCAGTCAATACTTGACAAACATCCAGACTGCTAACTCCGAGTTTAAAGAAACAAGGGTTATTATTAAAGAAGCAACCAAGAACCAGGAGGGAGTTTATCAATGTGTTGCGAAGAATAATGTTGGAACTGTTGTTAAAAACTCTCATGTCCGTGTTGTGAAAAGGACCAAGGTGAGTATTATATCCGGAGAGGAAGGAAGAGCAGATATTACAGTTCCGGCAGGACAGAAGCTGAAACTACCGTGTAGGGTTGAGAACGACGAGATGAACAGGATCACGAGGATCCTCTGGTCCAAGGACGACAAGAACATCCAGGTCGGAGGAGAGGACATTATAGATTTCGGTATGGACGGATCAATCACTATTTTTAATGTACAGAAAAGGAACGAGGGTGTATATCGTTGCACTGTGACCACGGTTAGGGATGAAGCAAGTGCGGAGATTCCTCTCAAGGTTCTCGTCAACGCCCCTGTGATCACTAAATACAGCAAAAACCAGATGATATTTAGCGGAACCTCAACCATACTGGAGTGTATTGGAACAGGTATACCGGAGCCGGAGACAAGATGGACGTTTAACAAAACCATTACCAAGGTAATTGGTCCTACTTTCGACATAAAGAATGCAATTTCCGCAGACTCTGGATTTTATACATGCACAGCGAGAAATTCCATCGGAGAAACTCAGAGAACTATTGTTGTGAGCGTAGTAACTGTACCTTCAGCTCAGGAGATATATCAAGCTAAACTAGGTTCCAAGATCAAGCTCCCTTGTGTCAGAGAACAAAATAAGGTTAAGGTTTTGTGGCTCAAGGATAACAATCCCCTGGAGAGTCTGAGTGAGGGTATTGAGCTGGATGATCAGGGATACATGGTGTTTAGTAACCTATCCCATGTGGATGAAGGAGAGTACAGGTGTAGGGTTGCAATAGAGACAGGACGGATAGAGAGAGTGATGAAGGTTTCTATAATGCCGGATATTGTAACCATAGATAACAGTAAACTCGAGGTTAAAGAAGGAGATAATTTCACTCTCAAATGTGACGTGTTACCAGGTAGACGATAATTATTATTATTATGAGTCTGGGAGTGGATTAGATATTCTTCAACAAGGTGGAGTACTCACAGTAGAACAGGCTCGTCCTTCACACTCTGGAGAGTGGGAGTGTATCGCCAGCACTGCCTGGGGGGAGGATACAATACTATACTGGCTCTCCGTACCCTCCAGGAGACACGCGAAGAAACCCTGTAGTGTCAGGGTTCCTCCAGTCATCACGGAGATAATCAGCACCTCCAACACCAGCGTGGTGTTGGAGTGGGACGTGCTGAACTTCAACAGCAGCTGCTTCCAGGAGTTCATGATCTTCTGGTGGAGTAAGGAAGAAGACTCCACTCATGACAACCAAACTATTGAGCTTAAACATAGAAAAGCCACAATTATTGGCTTGAAGCCCGACGTGGCGTATTATTTTCAAGTTAATCTAGTCCGAGACAGATCATTAAAGGATTATATGTATGGTCAGACAAAGTCTCACATGATGCAATTTACAGAGAAGAGCGAACTGTCCTCGGATTCTAATCCCAAGGCTGTGATAATTATTGTTATAATAGTGATTGTACTCCTCCTCACCCTCCTAGTCCTTCTTTATATCAAGCGTGACAGGGTCTCGAAGTTCCTAGCTCAGAGAACCAAGACGAGAAAACACAGTGAGTTCTCGGAGTTTAGTTCTAAGCTCGTAGCAAACCCTGATTTCATGGCGAGTTTAGCTCCACAGTGGCCGGAACCTGAACCTGAACCTTCAGAAGCACATGCTTTCATCCAACATCAGGTAGTCTTTTATACTCATCAACATTCATTCATTCATTATCAGGTAGTCTTTTATACTCATCAACATTCATTCATTCATTATCAGGTAGTCTTTTATACTCATCAACATTCATTCATTCATTATCAGGTAGTCTTTTATACTCATCCACATTCATTCATCCAACATCAGGTATTCTTTAATACTCATCCAACATCAGGTAGTCTTTTATACTCATCCACATTCATTCATACAACATCAGGTAGTCTTTTATACTCATCCACATTCATTCATCCAACATCAGGTAGTCTTTTATACTCATCCACATTCATTCATCCAACATCAGGTAGTCTTTTATACTCATCCACATTCATTCATCGATCATCAGGTAGTCTTTTATACTCATTCACATTCATTCATCCAACATCAGGTATTCTTTTATACTCACCCTAATTCATTCATCGATATTCATTCATCGATCATCAGATATTCTTTTATACTCATCCACATTCATTTATCCAACATCAGGTAGTCTTTAAACTCATCCACATGCTTTCCTCCAACATCAAGTAGTCATTTATACTCATCCACATTCATTCATCCATCATCAGGTAGTCTTTAAACTCATCCACATGCTTTCCTCCAATATTATAAGTAGTCATTTATACTCATCCACATTCATTCATCCAACATCAGGTAGTCTTCTATACTCATCCACATTCATTCATCCAACATCGGGTAGTCTTTTATACTCATCCTCATTCATTCATCCAACATCAGGTAGTCTTTTATTACTCATCCACTTTCATTCATATATCAGGAAGTATTTACCCTTTACCCTTTACCCTTTATGATTCTATATTCCAAAAATTTCCGCCCCCCCCCCCTCATTCATAGAATAAAATCCTAAATAAATAATATCTATATGATTTTTATACATCTAACTAATTTTACAATCTTCCTTTTAAAAATTTTTGCACTTTATTAACCCCAAGCTATCATAATTTTAAAATGAATTTATCATGTAAAATAGAAAACTCACTGTTTTTAATTTACTAAATATTTTGGTGCTGGTTACTTGGCATATTAGAGGTAATAAATAAATGTTTATGTTTCAACTGCACCCTCGCCTCAAATTCTAACTTCTAATCCTGAAATCTTTGCAACCGGATGTCGTACACCTATTATAATATATCAAACTAAGAATACTGCTAGTAAAAATTTTAGATACCAAAGGTTTACAGAATCAGGTTATTAAGATATAGAGTTGGAAAATTAGACTCAGAGGCAATTGTTCATTTTTTTTAATGTGCGGGAAAACGTAGCTTTATGTGTTTTAATTTTTAGGTTATAATAGATACATAAATATAAGATGTGTTCAATGTTAGTTTTATAATAAAAAAATGCTTATTTGTCAACAAAAAATAATGTGTAGAATGGGGGGCGGGNCCATTAGCCATCTATACCTTTAAGAAATTTATTTAATATTTAATCAAACCCGTGGTTTGTTATATCACTAGCTGTAAAGATGTTTAGTTATCTATTCTAATATCTGGGGTTTGTTATATGACTAGCTGTATAGATATTAAGTTATCCATTCTAATATCTGTGGTTTGTTATATCACTAGCTGTATATATGTTTAGTTATCTATTCTAATATCTGTGGTTTGTTATATTACAAGTTGTATAGATGTTTAGTTATCTATTCTAATATCTGTGGCTTGTTATATCACAAGCTGTATAGATGATTAGTTATCTATTCTAATAACTGTGGTTTGTTATATCACAAGCTGTATAGATGTTTAGTTATCTATCCTACTACCTTTGGTTTGTTTTATCACTAGCTGTATAGATGTTTAGTTATCTATTCTTATATCTGTGGTTTGTTATATCACTAGCTGTATAGATGTTTAGTCATCTATCCCACTACCTTTGGTTTGTTATATCACTAGCTGTAGATGTTTAGTTTTCTATTCTAATATCTGTGGTTTGTTATATCACAAGCTGTATAGATGTTTTGTTATCTAGCCTATTAAAATAACTGTTTTATAAATATCTCTAATTTATATTTCTTTTAATATTATATATATTTTAGAGACAGACGTCTAGAAGGAACAGTAAAACCTCAATAACAAGTTCTTGGTCATCACTTTTCAACGTGGAGAATCTCTCCGCTATAGAAATGGAAAACCAAAACCATAAAGGAGGTTCTAGGAGGAATAATATATCCTGATATCCTAGATCAGAACTGCTAGGACGGATCTTGAAGGAATAATATATCCTGATATCCTAGATCAGAACTACTAGTACGGATCTAGAAGGAATAATATATCCTGATATCCTAGATCAGAACATCTAGGAGGAATAATATATCCTGATATCCAAGATCAAAACATCTAGGAGGAATAATATATTCTGATATCCTAGATCAGAACATCTAGGAGGAATAATTTATTCTGATATCCTAGATCAAAACATCTAGGAGGAACAATATATTCTGATATCCTAGAACAGAACATCTAGGAGGAATAATATATTCTGATATCCTAGATCGGAAAATCTAGGAGGAATAATATATTCTGATATCCTAGATCAGAACCATCTAGGAGGAATAATATATTCTGATATCCTAGATCAGAACTACTAGTACGGATCTAGAAGGAATAATATATCCTGATATCCTAGATCAGAATCTAGGAGGAATAATATATTCTGATATCCTAGATCAGAACCATCTAGGAGGAATAATATATTCTGATATCCTAGATCAGAACCATCTAGGAGGAATAATATATTCTGATATCCTAGATCAGAACCATCTAGGAGGAATAATATATTCTGATATCCTAGATCAGAACATCTAGGAGGAACAATATATTCTGATATCCTAGATCAGAACATCTATGAGGAATAATATATTCTGATATTCTAGATCAGAACATCTATGAGGAATAATATATTCTGATATTCTAGATCAGAACATCTATGAGGAATAATATATTCTGATATCCTAGATCAGAACATCTAGGAGGAATAATATATTCTGATATCCTAGATCAGAACATCTATGAGGAATAATATATCCTTATCTTGAATAGTTAATATCCTAGTAAAGAATTACAATCAGAGCCTAAAGGGTGGATAACTATTGAATTTGTAAACGATAAAATATCCAACTATTGAACTGTGAATAGAATATCAGGTTTTCTTCCATACTCTGAATACCGTGAAGTGTATACACCAAATTCAAATCTCTTACAAAGATCTAGACTCTTCAGAAAACCTGAATTTAATTTTAATCTCAAAATGGAAAATTAAAACTTATTTATTTTTGTTTACATTTTTTGGTTATTTTTATATATTATGATTCAAGTCATTTTATGATGTTTTATGATGTTCTATAATGTTAACCTCCGAATCTTTTTATTATTTTAACATAATACAAGGTCTGATTGAGTCTTTATTTAACAATGTATAAATCATATCACACGTATTTTTTTGTTATTTTAATCTGATATTTCATTTTTTAATCTTGAAATAAATGCAACATATATAAGAATGTAGTTTTTGCTATTTGCATTAACTGGAATTGTCTACGGAATTTTATGGGACCTTTCAATTAAAGTGTGCCATCAACGATTAGTTAAAAATATGATTGAAAAGGTGTCATCAACTAATTAAAACAATTATTTATAGATTTATTAAAAAGTATTTTTAAAGGGGTGCCATCAACGATTTAACAACATTTAATAAAGTAAAGTTTGACCCTTACGATTTATAACTAAATATCAATTAAAGGGCACCTTCACGATTTATAACAAAATATTTATTAAAGGGTGCCCACTTAAATAAGTTAATTAAAAGGTGCAATCAACGATTTATAAATATGTTAATTAGAGGTTGCAATCAACGATTTGTAAATATGTTAATCAAAGGGTGCCCTTAACGATTTATAACTAAGTAGTTAATAAAGGGTGCCAGTAACGATCAGGTTATAGCTATAACAACAGATGATGACACAATTCACACAATTTGATAAGATGAAGGATTCACTAGAGTGTTTTGGTTTGAAATGGAACCCTAGTTCTATACATACATTCTAATATTGCAATGTTCATTATTATATTTGAAGTTTAAAAAGAGTAATTGGCAAAATACTGCTTGCTTTTTTGTGTGAGAGCGTGCACATCTTGGTTTGTAGTTAGGCTCATTTCCCGTTAGGATTGACCCTTGAAATCATAGTTTTACGTATCCAGGTTTATTTGATGGGGTTCTCTCAACGAGGTTTTGGTTCTTCTTAGCTCAAGGTTAGATAAATAATTATTACTATGTACGTTTGCCGTTATTCTTCTGATTCCATTTTTAAAACTATGAAAATTCAAATCGTTATTGCATAATGCAATACAGAAAAAGAAATACTTTTAAACCCCGTGGTCGTCGTATATATCAATACAATGAAGACAACTTTCGATTTTAATTTTATTTCTATCATAGCTTTTAAACAGCATGGATACACATAAACATGACGACAAGAAGTTCTTTAAGAGCTTCTCTTTGCTTGCTTGTAATTTGAAAATGCCTTGTTAGAAATCAAAACTTAAATTGATAAGTTGTCTTCATTGTATTGATATAAACGCCGACCAATTTATCATATTTTCTCAAAAGTAGACCGCAACCGCAACGACCGCATGGGGAATGGGCATTGTTTAATGTACAAAGTACATGTTTATACAAAGTACAAAGTACATGATTATTTAAAGTACAAAGTATGCATGTTTATACAAAGAACATGTTTATAAAAATAGTTATTACTTTCAGAAAAAAAACAAGATTTAATATTGACAGTTTCCCCACTATAAAAATATTCTATTCTAATATAATGTATGACGACATTGCATTCGCTCTCTATTCCCTTCATTTTCTTTAAGCTTTTTATAAATGTTTTAATTCAGGGGCGGATTGGATTGGAATTTTTTGTTCCTATTTTCAGAATAGCTTCTCAATAGCATGCTGCATGCTTAAGGGAAAAAACCCTAGTGCAAAACAGGAAAAATATCTGTCTTAATAAACTAACATGTGTGAAAAGTTAAAAATCTAGTTTTTTAGTCTTTAGTCATTAATTTTGACTCTTTTTGAGTCTTTTAAGTCAAAATATGTTCACCTGCAGCGCGATTATTATCATTTTACATCAAATATGAATGAATAACAATTCACAAAACAATAGTTTTTGTGAAATAATTGAATTTAGAGACGACTCTTAACGTATATAAAAGCTCAAATTAAAGTATTTTACTAAAACTATTACGTTTTGTGAATTGGTGCACATATACAGGGTGTCCAACGAAACATGGCAGTTGGTTAATAATTTCGAATGTCTTCTTTCACACACTTTATTAGATATTAAAGAATTTTTGCAGTTTATTTCTTTAAAAAATGTTTAACTGTGATATATTTTACTGTAAATTCAATTCTACTGTCATATAAAAAATGTTATTAGTCTCTTTATTATAAAATAACTTATCAAATCATGGAAGAAGACATTTTAAACTAATCACCAACTGTCATGTTTCGTGGGACACCATGTAAGTAGTTAGATTTCTATTTGATCCTGTAAAATGAAAACAAAAGCTGCAATAGCTCTGCACAAGTTTAGGAATTTGTGAAGTTCAGAAAAACAAAAATAGAAAGAAGTCTTAATCTCAACTAAAGTAGACTTTTTGATACAAATTTTTTATGTATGTATTATTAAAAAAAATGATCATGGTGAGATTAGAGATCAGTGGTCAGAATGCTGAACTTGGAGACAGAATTGAATAGACTTGGAGACCTTGCAAGAGGCTCGGTATAGTTATGAGGGGCGTAGAGGCCATTTCGAAGGGCTCATGGTGGCTCTGCAACCCCTTCCTCGTTGACGACTACATATCATAAATAATTTCAAAGATCAAAAACGCCTTGCAAATAAAATCATCTTGCTACTTGGTGTCAGGTTTCGTGGGATACCGTGTATTTAAGTTTAAGTATATTTTAAAAGAAAAAATCTAAAATACACACATTTATAAATTCGATAAAAGCAAACCTTATAAAAATATGCTAACCATATATTATTAATACTTCTAGCAGTTATATAATTAAAAGTGTAAATTAATTTTAAGGTCAGCATGAGAAACAAATCAAATTTTTTTTGAAATATCGAAAAACGCAAAAATATCCAGGGGTTAGAAACCCGTCTCAACATGTTTTAACAAAAAGAAAAATTTACCTCCCTAATAAATCAAAGAATAAATAATGGTAAACTCATCAGGCGTGAAGTTGTAAAAAAATGGTTGTACATTGTACATGCCTGCGTTAAAACCGGTTATCTAAATTTTGACTATACGTCTCGGGCCAGGCATAAATGAAATTGAATATTAATACAAGATACAAGATACAAGATGCAGGATACAGGATACAGGATACAAGATACAGGATACAGGATACTGGATATAATTACAGGATATTGGATACTCGATACAGTATACACGGTTTCAAGCTTTCAAGAATCTATTAGAATTTTGTGAGTAAGATACAGGATACAGGATACAGAAATCTGTCCCCCCCCCCCTGATATACAGCTGGAAATCTGCTCCCTCCCCCTGATGTACAGCTGGAAATCTGCTCCCTTCCCCTGATATACAGCTTGAAATCTGCTCCCTCCCCCTAATATACAGCAGGAAATGTGCTCCCTCCCCTTGATATACTGCTGGAAATCTGCTCCTTCCCCCTGATGTACAGCTGGAAATCTGCTCCCTCCCCCTGATATACAGCTGGAAATCTGCTCCCTCCCCCTGATATACAGCTGGAAATCTGCTCCCTCCCCCTGATATACAGTTGAAAATCTGCTCCCTCCCCCTGATATACAGCTGAAAATCTGCTCCCTCCCCCTGATATACAGCTGGAAATCTGCTTCCTCCCCCTGATAAACAGTTGGAAATAATCCTCCAAGATTTGAAGCACCCATTACTCCGGCATTATTTCTATCAAATTGGCGATAAGAGTTTGAGAGTAGTGGCGGGGGTTTAGAATATAATTACCATGTATAACAGATAAATCCACACTTGGATATACTTGTAACATACATTACACATACAATATTAAAAACAGGAACACTTGGATATATACTTGTAACATATATTACACATACAATATTAAAAACAGGAATACTTGGATATATTTGTAACATATATTACACATACAATATTAAAAACAGGAATACTTGGAT